>NC_090936.1:941239817-941539817 GCF_040938575.1 Ambystoma mexicanum | reverse complement strand
CTTAAAATGTAACAGGCATATATACAAGCTATAAAAGGCACAGCAGGTACGTGCCACAGTCCTTAAAAGTCCACACCAAGATTATTCCGCAAAGAACGCTTCTGTAAGGTTATTTAGCGTGTTACAACACAGAATACAGCACAGAGTACAGCACTACTGCACAGGATCAATGTGTAGCATGTTTTATTTTTATGCAGTACCACTGCATGGGTTTGGTGCATTGCTATGATGCAATTGTTTCAAGCTATGTGTTGCCAGTGTAACATGGACATATAAGTGAGGGCAGGTTATTCAGTCAAAAATGATTTTTACATATAAAATGCAAATCATTTTTTTTCACAGTTAAAAGCACACATTTGTACATTCAAAATGCGCACTATTTTTCACCTGAAATGCCTATGTTGCAAGAGACACGTTTGAAAATTAATAAACTAACCTCATTAACAACTAACCTGATCATAACCCACTAATAATTATGTGTTCCCCACTGCAAAATGAGGCAGACTCTGAAAGTCATTATTTAAACGCACATTCAGTTTTTTTTTTCTTTTTGCTCTGCTGCTCTGTCCACAGTAACTGCAGGAAGCAAAGACCACGAATAGGCAGGAAATCAGTTTGGTTACAGTTGCAACTGTATAAGCCAAGCCATTGTGTGCAGAGGGTGGTTAGGGCATGATAGAATTTTATTGGTTAGGATCCTTTGGTAGGAGGTAACCAGAGTTTTCTCGTATAATCTTGGGGAAGAAGCTAGGGAGAGACATCTTGACACAGCTCGGAGAAGGACTGGGTTGATAGCTGGGGATGCCTGATTCCTAAAGCAGATTCAACTTGGTTGCAGAGACTGGGATTTCCAGTCAACAAGTCCCAGTTTGAGTGACAGCAAATACTTGTCCTTGCTGGGTGAACCCCTCCAGGAGGTGACCAGCCAAAGAAGTTACATGCTGAACAAGCCTGGTAATTATCTCGCTGAAGTGTGGGGGCTGAGTGTGTGCGAAAATATTCAGTCAGTGTAGGAAAGGAGATTCCTGTGCTTTACCCACGTGTTTAATGTTGCAAATTGAAATATTGTTCCCCGCCACTCTCTTCTCAGTGTATCACAAATAATGCTGTTACTGTGCTATTTCGTTTATTTCTGTAAAAAGAGTGAGATCGTGTTTAAATGCAACTTTTATAATACACAAAAATATCTGAAAGCAGACGGGTGGTGTGTTTTATTTTCTCTTTCCTTTGTGCATTTACCAATACAGTGCTGATGATGTGGGGAGATGTTTAGACAGTGCAATTGTCATTTTTAAGGTAGCTAAAAATAAGATTTGGCTGCAGCTGTGTGCACAATGTCATTCAGTATGAGCAATTATAACTAACTGTGTGTGTTATAGTCTGCCGGAGGTCTATGAGTCGGCAGAAAGAGAGGCTCTGGACATAGCTCACCAAACGTAAATAAGTTGGTGATAGATACCGCATGATAGCTCGCTGCCGTAGATAAGACAGCGAGAATTGCCCCTGGTGGCACACTAAAAATGAAAATGTGGTGTTCCTGAAGTGCAAGCCTGAGGTCTCTCTAGTGATCACACGAAAAATCTAAACAAAAATAAGGGGTTCTGGATATTGGGGCCACAAATAAAACAAAGGAATTATGCTCACCAAAAATACCACCAACCATGCATACCAACCACGCATACCAACCACGCATGTCTGTGTACTGAAATAATGCATATCCACTGTATTATTATTATACATAACCCAATCTGAATACAAGGAGTGATTGTTGCTAAATTATTTTTCGGCGGTAAGAAAATACCGCCAGGCCCCAAATCTACACAAAATACCCAACATATTTATGGTGCGTTGCAGGCCGGGAAAGTGATCACAGAGCACCTACAGGGCGTGGCAAGTGTGTCTCACACCGCCATCTGTACATTAAAGGGAACCCATTTCATAATAGCAGTGTGTTACTAAAAACTAATTTCAGAATGTCACAAAGGGCAACCACATTCTCAGACCTAGTGCAATATTTAGAGGCAAAGTTGTTTGCACAGTACCTTAGAATGGCATGACCGCATTCAGGGTGAGGTGCAGAAAGAAAAACTAGACAATATTTTTGCAGAAGGCAACATAATTCAGGTCTGCCTTACGAGATTATTGAATGCAGCCGATAAAAGTGCAGAGAAAGACTGTTTAATACAGCTATGCGCCAAAATATGGTTTATTTTGAATAGGTCCCTGCGAATGCAGGAAAATGATACCCAGCTAATTAACAGGTTAAAGACTGAATTAGATGGGGCAAGTAAAAATCAGGAAATGTTAAGAGCAGAATTGGATTCATGCCAAAAAGACATGCAATTAAAATGCAGAGATTTTGATGCTCAGTTGTCCAAAAGCAAGAAACAATTTGAGGATAGTGAGCAAGAATTGGTACACTTAAAGCCTTAGTGGACCACATTAGACAGGATAAAGATGAGATTGTTTCAGAAATGCAGATTTTACAAAAAGAACATTTTGAAAAAGAAAGTGATCTCCAAGGTGCAGAGCAAGAAATTGTGTAAAATGATTCAAGAAAAAGACAAGAGAAACAAATAATTCAATGAATGCCAAATGCAAATGTGCGACATGCAGGAGGTAATAAATAAAATGAGTGATGAAAAAACTATCTGCAAAATGAAGCACGCAGGCTCCTTAAAAAGTGCAAAGACGTAGAACAACAAATGTGCATTCCCAGGTCCCAGGAGAGGCGGCAGGGTACTACATTCAATGGAGTGGAGGTGAATTCTAGTTCTGCCCAAAGAGCTAGTGCTCCAGTGACTGGGCCGGTGACTGAACTTGATTGCAGCGTCCTTGCGGGATTTGATACTCCCAATGGGGGCAGCCACCAATCCCATACACCTGAAACCAGGATTGAATCACAAAGTAGTGCAATTCCTGCATTGCAACAAGTAGCCCCATAAAAATAATGAAATCCATTAAAGCCCTGATCAAACCATTTAAAAAGGGAGGTGAATGCTGCATTGAGGATCACTTAGAAGCGGTTCATGACATTTTTAAAGCATTCCAGATACCTAAGGAACAGTACAGACAATATTTTCTTTTAACGTTAAATGCCCCGACAGCCAGCATCATAAGGGGATTAAATGAACAGCAGAATATGAAATGGGTGGATTTTGAAAAAGAAAATAGGCGTCATTTTTCTCCTTTTCAGTCATTGCAGGAGGCAAAGAAAGTCGCTTACACAATCACTGCTGGGCCTAACGCATCCCCTCACCAATTTTTACAAGACTTAAAAAGAGCATTTTCTCGCTTTGATGTATCTTTTGACCCAAATTCCAATGATTTTAAAACTGCATACTTCTATGGGCTACAGAAAGACATCATATCCCAATTGGTCCGTGAATTTGACCGAGACAAGTCCCTTGAATGGATTGTACATCAAAGCACAAAACTATATGAGGTACTCTATTGTCAGGGTAGAGAAAGTGATAAAATGAAAGATACTAGACCTAAATCTAAAGAACCCTCAGCCACAGTAATGGAAATCAGGTCAGCCAAAATGTCCCTTGAGTCTGCTCAAAGCCCAGGTAAAAATAATGTGACACCTGAACAAAGGGGTAATCAGCAAAGATCGCCCTTTCCTGTACCAATGTTCCAATCACATGATCCTAGTAATAGGGAGAGCTACATCAGCCCTAGGTATTTAGGGGACAGACCCCGGGCAGGATATCGGCCTGATATGTCAGGTATGAATAATAACCAGAGACAAAATCAAGATCAAAGAAATTATGGTCCCTACCAGACATTGGGGACACAGAGCAGATTTGATCCCAACACCATGATATATGGTAATCAGGATAGACCCCGATATGTGGATCGATTTACTGATAATGGGAATCAACATAGGGGCCAGTACCCACAATCTGAGAGACAGGACATGAGGCAGAACATGAACTACAATCCACGTCAGTACAATGATTCCCCACCAGGGGACTATAATCAAAGGATGGGTGCACCCCGCTCCCCTCCACAAATGAATCAAGAGTTCAGAAACCATCCCAACAGACATCAATCACCTGAGAGGTATCAGAATAGATCCATTCAGGGGGAAAACAACCAATATCGACCTAGGCCACAGAAAGAGGATTCTAGAGAGATGGAAAGGTTCCAGTACCTTGAGGCCCAAGTGAAAATGTTAGCTGAGCAAATAGGAAAGCTCTATACAGCGCAAAAACAGCCATCCAAGGAGGGGGCTGATGGCCATAGCAATGTCCGGGGGGCGTCTGAAAAGTGACTAAGTACTCATGATACCTGCGGTGCCAAAAAGAGAGATTGCCCTGATGTAATTTCGCATAATGACTCTGAGATGTCTAATGATTTAAAAGTGGAAACACCAGTAAATGAACATGTAACAGAAAGTGCAAACACTTCTAAAAAAAGAGGTACAGTTTAACCTAGAGCTAAATCAAACATTGAAGGTTTGTGCAAATGAAAAAGAAACACCTGAAATTCCAAAAGAACAAAGGGACAGATTTAAGAAAAATGACTCATGCATGGGGAATACCAGTGAACAGGGAGTAAGTGGGGATGCTATAGCTCCTTCCCTGGACAGTCAAAATGGTGAACAAACACAGACAGAAAAATTGAATACTCTAAAGGAGGGTACAAATCAATCACCTGAAGAATTCTTTGAGCCAAGTATTTTTGAAGAGGCTGAAAGGGTTGGTACCACACTAAATGATCACAAATGCACAGAATTAAATAATGACAAATTACTAAATGATGTTGTTACACATGTTCAGTTGGAAGGTTGTAATGTGGTCCCTGATGATACCCAGATGGATGGGCGAACAGTGGCCACACTCCAAAAAACCTCTGATCATAGAGAAATGAATAAAGTCTCTCACGCAGAAATGGGTAAAAAGGAGGGAAAAATGTCTTTCCATTTACCAATGTGCTTAGCCAAAAGTGAAAAAGGCCGGAGAAAGGTGAGCCCTGAAATCAGTAAGAAATCACACTTCTTATGTGTATTAGAGGAGGTTGAGGACAGATATTATGCACCCATCACTGTAGAAGAAAAATGCCAAACATTTGCTCTGATTGACACTGGCGCACAGGCCACAATTATGTCCAAGGAGCTGGTAAAGAGTATCAATGTAGAGAGACCCCCACAGAATCAGATCACAGTGAAGGAAAATCAAGGTCCAGTGCATAACTTTAATGGGGAGGAGGTGCCCATCATAGGTGTAACTGAGGTTGACATACAAATAGGAAAGCACAGAATGAAACAAGAGGTATTGATCACATCTGTTTGTGAAATTCCATTTCTGATGGGGACAGATTGCCTGAAAAGATTGTCTCCTCTCATAGATGGGGTGAATGGAGTGCTGTGGTCCTTAACCAAAAAACCATTGAGACCTAAGAAACTAAAATCACAAAACAACAACATAAATGAATGTCACACCGTTGCCAAAACAAATGATGCTGTGGAGGTATATCTCCAGAATAGTTGCATACCTAGTGTCACTGTTATATTAATGTGTCAAGACAAAATGCAGAGGGACAATGAAAGACTACCTATACAAATATACTTGGATCCCAGGAAAAATTGGCAGACTGCCATAGATGAGCACACATTACGTTTTTATTTAAAAGAGAAAACAATGAAACAGAATATTGCTCCTAAAACAGATTCAGAAAAACACATTACCACTCTTGCTGAAATACACATGGAAGCAACCATCGGTTCATGTTGGTATAAATGACTGTTTTAAAACAATAAAAGCCACTTGAACAGGAGAGGAGCTTCATTAATGAGAAATTGTTGCAAAAAATAATGTAGAGGGAGGAAATCCCGAAATTTAGGATTAAAAACCAATATGTTTCTGGGTTGGACAGTCCAGACTTTGAAAACCTAATTGCAGGCAGATGCATGCTTAAAATTAGCATTGGGCAGAAAACAATTTACCATAATGTATGGATAGTGAGTGGAGCACAAAATGACTTTTACATGGGCAATGACATCATGCACAGAATGTGTATGGTGTTGGATTTCCTTAATCAAAAAATATGGCCACGCCTAGGTGGGCCGGCACCTGAATTTGAAGACAAAAGAAGGGCTTATCATTGTGCACAACTGGTTCCTTATGCAATCGAATTACAAATGAGGAAAGATACTATTATTCCTGCATTTACAAAACAGTTTGCAATAACACTGAAATGCAAAAATGGACAGCAGATGAAAGACTCTAATGCATTTGTATGCCTGAATGAATTCATAAAACAGCAAGGCCTGGATTATGAATACATTCCATTGGTAGACATTGGTGAAGGATCTGTAAAAATTATGGTAAATAATAAAGGTTGTCAGGATATTCATTTAGAGGAAAACTCCCCATTAGGAATGGCCATACAAAAATCACATTATACGGCAGATTTAAATAACATGCTGATTGGAAATATCCCTGAAAAGTATGTAGATGCCAAGGGTGAGTTGCCAGAACACCTGGACTCTCAGCCCAAAGGAATATTTAAAATTCATTCTGTGTATCCTTATGATTCAAATGAGACAGTGTGCTGCCATCAAGAGGATTGCATAACATTTAATTTAAATGAAAATGAAACAGAAAATCAGCCCATTGAAGTGGAAGCTGATATGCCAAAATATTTAAAAGTGGCAGCTTTACAAAAAGACACAGCCACACAGCCACACAGTTAGAGGAAAGCGCCGAGATTCCCTTACCAGAAGATTTTCCAGAATTTTCCAAAATGGTAGAAGAGCAGATCTCCTTAGCGGATGCATGTGACAGCGATGAGGATAGAAACAATCTGAGGGAGATATTTATGGAGTTTAAGGATGTATTTGCAAAAGATGCTTATGATTGCGGTTTAACTGATTTACATGTGGCCACGCTACCAGAAGGGTGTAGCAGAAGTCCAGTATTTGTACGCAAGTATAGACTACCGCTGGCATGTTTAGAATCATTAGCAGAGATTATAAAGAATTTGGAAGCTCGGGGAATCATCAGGCCCATTCATAGCACATCCAATACACCTATTTTAGGTGTGTTAAAGCCAAATGGTCAGTGGCGGCTATGTGCAGACTTAAGGGAGTTAAATAAAAGAGTGCCAGTATCCAGATGGCCACTGCCATTCATTGATCAGGGCCTAGCTCAGGTACATGGTTCAAATGTGTTTACCACATTAGATCTCACCTCTGGATATTGGTGCGTGCCGTTGGCAGAGGAGATACAGAATATATTTTCCTTTACATTTGACAGGACTCAATACGCCTGGCTTAGAGCTTCATTCTGGTACATCAATAGTGGGAGTGAATTTGGCATATTTTTGAGAAAGGCCATGCCAGATGCAGCGGAAAGAGGAACCATAGTTTATGTGGATGATGTCCTGATAAAAAATGAAAGCCTGAAAAGCCATTTTGATGAAATAAGACATGTGCTTGGCCAATTGCAGAAAGCAGGCGCCAAAGTGTCTTTACAAAAAGCACAATGGTGCAAGAAAAAAGTGAACTTTCTAGTCCATGAAGTGACTGAACACGGGCTAAATCCACAAAAGAAGAAAATAGAAGCCATACAAAAACTAAAGGACCCTAAAAATGTGAAAGAGGTAAAAAGTTTATTAGGGATGACAGGCTATAATAGAAAGTTCAATGAAAATTATGCTGAAATTACTCAACCATTGACTAAACTGCTTAAACTGAATACACCCTGGATATGGGAAAAAGAGCAGTCTGAGGCAGTAGCTAAATTGAAGGAATGTCTTGTAAAGGCACCATGTTTAGCATATCCCATAAAGGGTAGGGATTTCTTTGTAGAAATAGGGTTCTCTGAACATTGTATGTCAGCAGTGTTATCACAAAAACATGATGTGAATCACAAAACTATTGCATATGCAAGTAAAACATTTTCCCAAGTTGAAATGAAATTCAATTCATGTGAAAAGGCCCTATTAACCACTGTGTGGGCGCTACAACATTTACGCCCTATTGTTCAGGGAGAAAAGGTGATTATTGAAACAAATCATCAACCTTTGCAGTTTTTAGAGAGTCAAAGAATTAGGTCAGGTAATCTAGCGCAGTCCAGAATCCATGGACGCTGGCATTACAAGGTTTTCCTGTAGAAGTGAGATATGGACAAAATAAAAAGAGCCCAATTCCTCAAGGGTAAGCTGACTTACATGACTGTGCAGCTGAACAAGTATCAAACGAAATGGAAGTGGAACCTAGTTTGCAGGAATTTGAACAATCACCACACAAAGCTTTTGATGAAAACACATGCAAGGATCTGCCAACTGTATATGTGGATGGTTGTGCTTTTCACATTGAAAATGACAGTAATAAACAATTAGTGTCAGGAATAGGGAATGTCTGGTTGAAATGTGAAGGCGTCCCTAGTGTAGGGATGAGGATTGGAGCTAGAAGCAGTCAAGTGGCGGAATTGGTGGCCATTTATAAAGCAATTGCTACTGCAGTTGATAATAAATTCAGTGAAATTGTCCTGGTGACTGATTCTGACTGTGCACGAAATAGCTTTGTGGAGTATTTAGCTGGCTGGAAAGCGAGAGGCATGGGTACATACAACAAAAAGCCACTTAAACATGGAAAAATGATACAAGCCATAGACAAATTGGTGTCAGAAAATGATTTGACAATATACTGGAGAAAAATTTGTGGGCATTTAAAAACACCCAGAGAGGATAAGGAGGGAAATGATAAGGCAGACCACCTGGCTAAAATTGGGGCTGTGATGGGAGAATTGCTACCTATAGATGATTTACTGGGTGAAATACAAATTGATGCAGTAACACGTTCTAAAACACCAAATGAGACAGAGCAACCAGTGGTACAGTGGGGTCATTATATGCCAGACCAAGATTTGATTGAGGCACAAAAGAATGATCGAATTTTGGGATTCTATTATAACCATTTGATAGATCCTGAAGAAAACCCTTTAACAGAAAATGATTGTATGGGAAAAGAAGAGTTGAGGGTGCTATTAAAGAATAAAAAACGAGTTAGACTGCAGGATGGGCTCATGATTAGAGAGTCAATAACAGGACAAATACAGTGGGTGGTACCCCTTTCATTCAGAGGGCTAATGCTACAACATGCACATGATGCAATAACTGCAGGCCACAGAGGTTCACAAAAAACATTGGAAATACTAAATGATTATGCTTACTGGCCACATATGTCCCAAGATGTGGAATTATATACTAGAGGATGTCTAGTATGCGCCCAATTTAAACCTGCTTCACCAATGCATAGAGCCCCATTGATGAAAAGAGGCCTAACTCTTCCATGGTCAGATTTGCAAATAGACTATGTAGGCCCCTTAAAAAGGTCGAGCAGAGGAAACCGTTACATTTTAAGTGTGATATGTTTGATGTCGAAGTGGATTGAATGTATTCCTGCACCAGATTGTAGTGCGCAAACAGCAGCCACATTGCTGGTGAACCATGTGTTCTCAAGGTTTGGGTTGCCACAAAGAATTGAGTCAGACAGAGGAAGTCATTTCACAAGTACTCTAATGAGTAAGATATGGCAAATACTGGGTGTGAAAAGGAAACGACATATCGCATATCGGGCAGCCTCTTCAGGTGGAGTTGAACGGAGCAATAGGTCTGTTGTGGACATATTAAAGAAATTTGTGGCAGAAGCAGGTTCCAGCAGGGATTTACGTTTACCGTTGGTTTTGATGGCAATCAGATCAACTCCTGCCAAAGCAACAGGTATTAGTCCACATGAGGTCTTGACAGGTAGGAAAATGGTGTTACCACAACAACTGCTATACAGAACACATGAGCAGACACTTGTGAGTGCATCCACAGTTCATGAGTACATTGATGAACTGAGGAAGCATTTGCAACATGCATTTGCTTTTGTGCAGAGACATCTGGAAAGGGCTGCTGACAGTGCTAAGACATACTATGATAAAAGAACATCAGTGAGAGAATACAGTGTAGGGGATCAGGTGTACAAGTTTCATTTTGGAAAAAAGTAAATAGAACAATTCTAAATTTCTAGCAGCCTGGCAGGGGCCATTTCGAATTATAGATAAGATCTCTCCTGTAGTTTATAAAATTTTGAAGAATGAAGGTGAAACAGCGATAAAGCAGTTTGTCCATGTAAATCAGATCAAGCCATGCCATCCCAGACACGAGATCAGGCAGCTTGAGCATGTAGAAACAGAAAGCCCTGGGGCTACTGCCCACTGATGCACACAATACAACAGAAAGTCCCTTGAACACAAAAGATAAAATAAATGGGTACAGTCAGGAGGCAGTGACAGAGAAGTTAAAAAGTTGATTATTATAATGGCACATAAACACTGTAATACATGTAAATATATATAAAATGTAAAAAATAAATAAATAAATAAATAAATAAATATATAATGGAAGCTTACGGGATTGGTATGCAGAATGAAAATGCATTGAATTTAAAATGTTGTTTCATGTATGCTTATTTTCTTTTTAACCTGTGTTTAATTTCAGAAAAAAAAAAATGTTTTATTTTTGGCAAAAGGGTGAAGTTAGTATTGTGCTATATACTTAATCTGTTTCTTTTCTATTTGATTTAGAACATTAACTATTTATACCGGAGGTCACGGGAGACGATGGAGTTCTGGAGCCCACGTGGACGGATTCCGGGAAAGCCCCGAGGGGGGGCAAAGACCAAGGCTGCAAAGCGATCAGCATTGAAGATGACACCAACAATATGTTTAATGATGATGATATTTGTAGGGATATTCAAGAATTCAGAAGCACAGGTTGTCATTGAACCTGGACCAGCATCTGGTATCGCGGTGGAAGAGGCACCAGGATTCATCATGAGTGATGGAAGGATGGTTTTCCAAAATATCTACATACCATTGAATCCTGAGATTTTGATTGAAAAACATTTGAACAATAACGGAATTCAAATTTAACAGACTAAAGAGTGGCTGGAAATAAGAAAAGAGGACGCTAAGTAGCCGATTAGAGATATATTGATGCAATTGGAGAAAACATTTGTGAATTCAGCAGACATTAAGAAGAGGAGAGGAAATGATGCTCGCGATATCATTGGTAATGTCTATAGTTGGAGCCATAATAGTTACCACAATATCAACAGCCAATGCTATTTCGGTAGGAACACTGAGTACTAAAGCGCAACAAATGAGTATTGACCTAGAAATATTACAAAAAACATTAGATGGGATTAGAGGGGGACTGGATGAACAAGTAAGATTCATAAATGAAACTGCAATCATTCTAAATGAACAAGCGGATGTGATGCAACGGGCAACAAAGCTAATTATTAAGCATGACAGAACTTTAAATGAAATATTGAACATAATGAGTCCTGTTGAAAGACTATTAACGAATTATACGAGAGAAGTTCAAACTGCAGTTTCACAATTGATTCAAGGACATATCCCCTTGTATTTTGTTTCGCAGGATATTGTTCATCAAATGATAGAAAGAGTGACCAGGAGGGAAATTGATGTGGTACAGGTAAAAATTGCATTTGAAATGGATAATGCGATGCCATTATATGTGGACCTGGAAAGGTTGGAAATTGGATTTCTACTATGCATACCATAGGTAGCTCCTGAACTTATTTATCAAACGAAGTGGGTACACAACGTGGGATTTTGGCAAGAGGACACATTTATTAAGATCAAGACTCCAGAAGTGGTGGCATTTCAGTCATGGGAGCCTAAAGTTTATTTAATACCAAATTTGGAAACATGTGTCAAATTTAAAGCACACAATTATATGTGTCCAGGTAAACCGTTTGTTCCTGATGCCACAGATGCTATTTGTGGTTTGAAATCTGACCCAAGTATATCAGAAGGATGTGAAGTGATTATTAGCAATATGGGGAGTGAAGAAATGGCACAGGCTAAGATGGTCAGAGGTAAATGGTTGGTCAGCACCTGTTTAAAGAACATGACGGTAGTACATTTAAACCATGGAACATACGTGGTTAAACAGGTGAAATATAATGTTTTTTATTTACGGGTTCCAAAGGATACAATTGTGTCAATTGGAAGGTTAACATTGTTTCATGTAACAAACGATATTTGGGAGAGCCAAGTGGAAAATATTGATTTTTTTTCAAAGGGACACTTTTCCAATAGATCCGGATGTGGAGTTTTTATTGAATCACAAAGAACAACATGTTATAAAAATGAATCTGAGAAAAAACAATATTACAGTAAGTAATCTGGGGATAATAGAAGTGGAAAGATTTAATTGGGGAACCTGGGGGGAACGCTCAATAGTGGGTTTGGCTGTCCTGGTGCTAATCATGGGTGGTTGGTTGATTGTGCTATCAGTAAAAATGAAAATGTTGCTGATTTTGGTAGCTACGTCAGGAAGAGAAAGATAACCCAATACACATGCATTTTAAAAGAAGGATGGGGGGGAAACTTGTTTTTTTTTTAAATTGGCTTGGATCGTAGCCAAGTTCTAAAAAAAAAAGGAGGGTATGTAAGGTTATTTAGCGTGTTACAAAACAGAGTACAGCACAGAGTACAGCACTACTGCACAGGATCAATGTGTAGCATGTTTTTTTTTTATGCAGTACCACTGCATGGGTTTGGTGCATTGCTATGATGCAATTGTTTCAAGCTATGTGTTGCCAGTGTAACATGGACATATAAGTGAGGGCAGGTTATTCAGTCAAAAACAATTTTTACATATAAAATGCAAATCATTTTTTTCACAGTTAAACGCACACATTTGTACATTCAAAATGCGCACTATTTTTCACCTGAAATGCCTATGTTGCAAGAGACACATTTGAAAATTAATAAACTAACCTCATTAACAAATAACCTGATCATAACCCACTAATAATAATGTGTTCTCCACTGCAAAATGAGGCAGACTCTGAAAGTCATTATTTAAACGCACATTCAGTTTTTTTTCTTTTTGCTCTGCTGCTCTGTCCACAGTAACTGCAGGAAGCAAAGACCTCGAATAAGCAGGAAATCAGTTTGGTTACAGTTGCAACTGTATAAGCCAAGCCATTGTGTGCAGAGGGTGGTTAGGGCATGATAGAATTTTATTGGTTAGGATCCTTTGGTAGGAGGTAACCAGAGTTTTCTTGTATAATCTCGGGGAAGAAGCTAGGGAGAGACATCTTGGCACAGCTCGGAGAAGGACTGGGTTGATAGCTGGGGATGCCCGATTCCTAAAGCAGATTCAACTTGGTTGCAGAGACTGGGATTTCCAGTCAACAAGTCCCAGTTTGAGTGACAGCAAATACTTGTCCTTGCTGGGTGAACCCCTCCAGAAGGCGACCAGCCAAAGAAGTTACATGCTGAACAAGCCTGGTAATTATCTCGCTGAAGTGTGGGGGTTGAGTGTGTGCGAAAATATTCAGTCAGTGTAGAAAAGGAGATTCCTGTGCTTTACCCACGTGTTTAATGTTGCAAATTGAATTCTTGTTCCCCGCCACTCTCTTCTCAGTGTATCACAAATAATGCTGTTACTTTGCTATTTCGTTTATTTCTGTAAAAAGAGTGAGATCGTTTTTAAATGCAACTTTTATAATACACAAAAATATCTTAAAGCAGACGGGTGGTGTGTTTTATTTTCTCTTTCCTTTGTGCATTTACCAATACAGTGCTGATGATGTGGGGAGATGTTTAGACAGTGCAATTGTCATTTTTAAGGTAGCTAAAAATAAGATTTGGCTGCAGTTGTGTGCACAATGTCATTCAGTATGAGCAATTATAAATAACTGTGTGTGCTATAGTCTGCCGGAGGTCTATGAGTCGGCAGAAAGAGAGGCTCTGGACATAGCTCACCAAACGTAAATAAGTGGGTGATAGATACCACATGATAGCTCGCTGCCGTAGATAAGACAGCGAGAAATTGCCCATGGTGGCACACTAAAAATGAAAATGTGGTGTTCCTGAAATGCAAGCCTGAGGTCTCTCTAGTGATCACACGAAAAATCTAAACAAAAATAAGGGGTTCTGGGTATTGGGGCCACAAATAAAACAAAGGAATTATGCTCACCAAAAATACCACCAACCACGCCTACCAACCACGCATACCAACCACGCATGTCTGTGTACTGAAATAATGCATATCCACTGTATTATTATTATACATAACCCAATCTGAATACAAGGAGTGATTGTTGCAAAATTATTTTTCGGCGGTAAGAAAATACTGCCAGGCCCCAAATCTACACAAAATACCCAACACTTCCCAGCAGCACAGGGATCCTTGGCAGTAAAGCAGGTCAAATGCACTTGCTGAATGCACGTGGGCTAATGCGCGCATTCCTCACATTATATAAGGCTTGTGGGAATGTGGGCGAGCCCAATTGGAGATCATAAGATTCTTCAGGAAAAAATATCTTCCCAGTTGCACAGGGCTCCGTGGCAGTAAGGCAGGCCAACAGCCCTTTTCAAATGCACTTGCTGAATGGGCGCTAATGCGCGTGTTCCTCGGGTTATATAGGGCTTGTGGGAAGGTGGGCAGGGCCTATTGGAGATCACAAGATTGTTAAGCAAAAAAGGTTCCCAGCAGCACTGGGCTCTGAGGCAGTAAGGCGGGTTAACAGCACTTGCCAAATGCACTTGCTGAATGCGAGCACGCTAATGTGCGCATTCCTTGGGTTATACAGGGCTTGTGGGAAGGTGAGCGGGCCAATTGGAGATTACAAGATTCTTCAGCAAAAAAGCTTCCCAGCAGCACTGGCCTCTGTGGCAGTAAGGCAGGCTAACAGCACTTGTCAAATGCGCTTGCTGAAAGCGTGCACGCTGAGGTGTGCGTTCCTCAGGTTATATAGGGCTTGTGGGAAGGTGAGCTGGGCCAATTGGAGAGCACAAGATTCTTCAGCAAAAAAGCTTGACAGCAGTACAGGGCTCTGTGGCAGTAAGGCAGGCCAAGAGCACTTGTCAAATGCACTTGCTTAACGTGTGCGCGCTAAAGCATGCATTCCTCATGTTATATAGGGCTTGTGTGAAGATGGGTGGGGCCAATTGGTTATCACTTCAGAAGTACCCACAGGTCCACAACATTTGGATAACAAATCTAAAACATAAATGATTAAAAAAGCAGCAATCACCAGTGATACGGGAAACAAGGTTGCAGTCCACGTCAAGGTCCTTACGTTTTCAGGAAGTGCATCTGTCCACTATATAATGGTGTGCAAACAAATTGTTCGCACCCAGTACTAAGTTTCACATGGCTCTGGAACAAACACTAGGGATGACCTATAGGTATGTTGGCATGACATTCCTGATAAAGTGGTGGCAACAGTTTAGCAGACAAGAACTAAAGTTTTAACTTAAATTTTTTGATTTTAAAGAATTGTGTATGTGTACAGCAAGGAAATACCAATATTAATATATTTATGTTGTATGGTTTACCAGTGCATTGCTCTATGGAAATATTAACTAAAATATAACAGTGATTACAATTGAAAGTAAACTTTTTCAAGGGTTACCCTGATGTTGATGGGGGTAGTCCGTAGATCAACTTACCAAACATCCATATGGATGATTTCAGATGTGCCCTTGAAAAGCCCCTATTTTTCCAATCCACCATAGGCAATCTCGTGAAGGTGTGCATCTACTATCTGTTTGAGATTATCCAGAATATCATTGCCAGATTGTTGTGCCTACATTAGCTATGTATATTCGCCTCAAGATAGGGTTTCAATTTGATCTATCCATGGGTGAGATTCAAAGATATTTCAGTAATTCAGTATTTCAGTTATTTGGTATTTTGACAAAATTTCATTTCACCCAAAACTGCTTTGTGTGAGGTCCCATGTAACATTGAGTTCAGATAATGTTTTGGAGGGTTTGGCTTTCAGGTACTTTGTATGCACGCTCTGTTAGCATTGCTTCTAACTAGTGCCAGAGTGCTTATGGTATCCTGGGCAGCAGGACATTTCTATCAGCAGGAACGAGTCTGAATAATCTAATGTACATACACGTTGAAAGGTGGAGTGCTTAAAGCATGACGATGTTCAACTGTTTCTTCAAACGTATAGCTTTGAGAAATGTCAGCACAGATGTATTTATTTGTAGTAAAAAAAATGTCCATCTCCTGAGATTTTTACATAGAAAATGCTGATGTACCAGATCAAATGCTCGAGAAAACTTTGGGGCAGATTTTAAAATGAAGCTGTTGATTGCCAGTTTTTTTTGTTTTTTAATACAGCATTTGACAACAATCTATATCTGGACAAAAAATATTCATCTTAAACAAATGTTCACGGTGCATTTATCATGACTCTATTGTTTCAGGTATGATAATCGGTTACAATTACATTAAAAAACTGTTTTAGAGTGAAATAAGTTGCCCTGTTTTTAGTTGTGGCTCATGGGTGGATCTTTCGCACCTCAGATAAACCATAACATTTGGAATAGAAGTGTAGATGAGGGTCATACCATGCAAGGAGGGACAGACAACCTGCAGAGATCATTTAGTCATATGCACACCCACTGCATGTCCATGGCAATGGCTATGGGTTTGCTCTTCCCATGCCCTCGAATTTCTGTCTAAACAAGGCCAATCACGGTCTTCTTTCCCCACGTGTCAATCATCTGCACCATTCCAGGCTCACAATGATCAGAGAGGGCATGTGATGTGCAGCTGCTTGATGAAAATGGCGTCTTATTCTATGCTCTGAGTACCTAGAAATTAGCAAAAGAAAATTGCAAATTAGTGTGAGAAAACGGTGGCATTAGTAACAGAAATATAAAAGTGTTTACTTTGAAGTTAGCGTCCAAAAACAGGTACCAATTAGATATATATTAATTATTACAATGAAGAGTATAGCAGATATAATACATTAATCATCTTTACAAAATGAAAACCAAATTCTATATTACATTCCTCCTTTTACTTTTAACAAACAACACATTTAAAAAAAAATAAGCATATTCAATGATCACTCCATACAACTTACAAAATAATAATAACTCATAAACCCTGATGCTGGAGGCCTACATTCCTAAACAAGGGTAACCAGTGGTTCAAACAGTAATTCCAAAGTCATGATAAAACTGGTTATACATGCATTTGTTACTTACAATCTCTACTCAAAAAACTGGGGTCTCCAAAATGTGTTCACGGTCCACCGATTTACTAAAAAGTTCATCTTGGCGTGTTAAAATATCATAAGAATTTAAATGTGGTATCAACTAACCACTGTTGCTAATATCCTTATTAGTAGGATGTACATACAAGAAGAGAGTAATATCCTCTCTGTGGATAGAGCAATAGGGGTATTTATTACCCCCCCTTGATCCAACTACATGTAATAGCAACCAACAGAACACTTGCCAAGCAGACTTTTATGTACAAAACCGAAGTATCAAATGGTTCAATAATGTTTAAATATCTTTCAGCACCAGGAGTAGCCTTATAAGATAAATAGATAGCTATGCAGGCAAAAACATGTGATTTACCTTCCATATCTCATAGAGCCCCGTTATTGTGCTGTTTATTAACTTCATGCAACTAATAATGCAGCACATCACTTTAATACATGGTCAAATAGCCTAGGTCGATGGTCTGCAAGTCCTGTTTCACATGCCTATAACAGGACCAAGATTGACCACCTTGCAAGTTAACTGTGCCCCGCATAGCTGCCTTGTAGGTTGACGGCTAACATTGCTACTATTCAGAGCCAAAATAAAATAGGCCGGAGGCAGGCTTCATATCCAAGACTTCTGAGGCCCAGATTAAGATGTATTGGGACAGTTGGTCCACGCTGCTAGTACAGGAAGGAGAAAACAGAGTTCCAGAGTCTATGCCCCAAGACTCGGGAACCTCCTCCACATGAGCTTTCGACTTGTGGTGCCCTTTATTCTACAGTTCAGGGAGGAGCTCAAGACATTGCTCTGCAAGGAATGTCTCCTCACTAACACCTAGGTCCATACACCATCCACTCCCAACCATGCCTGAGCCTGGGTGATCTGATCCCTCTACTGTTTCCTCCCCTGGCTGTGTGTAGACCCATTACTGACAATGTCTCTCCCTCCCCTGTTGCTAGAGCCCCACTCCCCTGTTTCTCTTCTCCCTAACCTTGTTCTTCACCCTGTGAGTGTACAGCGTTTGGTTGCTTCCCGAAGCTAGGTGTGCACTCAATGAATGCTGTAATAATAGTTATATAAATACTCACATTGAGGGAGAGAAGACATTATTTAAAAGAGTTCTCTCTCAAATTCTCTATGGGGCAATGGCTAAACAAAATGAGAACATCCCCATATAGAATGGCTTACTTCACATGTTCTCTATGCACCGCAACCATGTGTGCATTTCCCCATAAAACAAAAGGGTGGCACAAACACTTCTTTTTAGAGAGTTCACATTTCAAGAATTGGCATGCCCATGTACCTTTCCTCTTAAAGCGTAATGCTAATGTAATCCAATTGATCCACCTGTTGCATCATGCCAACTTCCATTTCCAGTCGTATCTTAATATTTTAGATGGTGACATCAAATACAAAAAGCAGAATCGGGCACGTCTTCTCATCCAATTTAAGGGCTTAATTTCCAAAATCAATACATCTATATAAAGTAGAGGAGAAATAATATTGGGGCAAAGACACATGTTTGCCTTACCCATCGACTAATAGGAAAGGGCTTGGTCACATTGCCATTGCCATCAATCCTACCTTACCACTGCATAGTTGTCAGTGCAGACTTACAATGGCTGCCAGGAGGCTCTTGGGCAACTCCCATGTTAATATGCCATAATAGTTTGCTTTGCATGCTATCAAAGACAGTTTTCAATCAATAAAGACTATGTGCATAGTTTCCTTGCTTCATATTGCAGAAAGGACTGCTCCTCGTCCCTAATACCCTTCTAAAACCTGCTTCTTAGTTTGAAATGTTATCCTTCTCTTTAAACCATTCCTCAAGATGCTGTACATGTACTTTACCATTTTCTTTCGCTGGCTAAAACATGAACGAGACCGGTAATTCCCAGTGATTAATTGCCTTTTTGGTGTATTAGAATTAGTTTTGTTCCTTTCAAACTGAGTGGAGGTATGTTTGATTTGGAAATATTATTGAAGAGTTTCGTCAGAAAGAGGATCCAAATAATGTATTCACTTTTAAAGCAGTCACTCAGCACCAGTAGCACTTGTCCAGTCTTTTGTGCCATCAGAGCTGTTATGATGTTGGCTACCCTCAGCCACATCATTCTATGGCCAAAGGGTGCAAAGGAATTTCTTCGAGGGTCTCTCAGTGGAACTAACGTGATCTGAAGATTGCAAAGGTCACTGAAATGTTTAAAAAATATATTCTCAGGGAGGTGCCCCTCAATTTCAGTTTAAATCATATTACTATCGGGGTCTATTCAAATGAGGCACCAGACTGCCAGCAAATTGTTATCTATAAGTGCTCTATGAATGAACTCCCAGTTATTCCTTTCCAAATCTATTGTTTTTATTTTATTTTAATCAGGACTTCATAAGAATAGCTGCAGCTTAATTTGTTATCTTTGCCATCTCCCTCCCTGCAGAGTTCAAGTTATCCATCAGCAATGTTTGGCCGTGCAACATTATTTATCATACCAGGGATTTTTGTATTTCTTTTCCGGGTCTAGGTAGTCGGAATGGGGACTTACCGGGTCATTCCAACCTTGGATGACCCGGTAAGTCCCCATTCTGAAAACCTTTCCCCATTCCCATTTGAGCCCCCATAGGGCTCAATGGGAATGGGGAAGACGCTAATAACGGGCGTGCAAATAGCGAGCCCATTATTAGCTCCCTGATCCCTTAGCGGGTCCCGCTAAGGGCGGCTGGTAAAACCAGCCGGCCCTAGTGGGACCCGCTAAGGGACCTTGGAATGCAGCGGTAGGGGGTTAACGGCACTGGCATCCTTACCGGTGCCGTTAACCCACTACCGCTGTACTCATAATGAGGCCCAAACAGTGTCAATGAACCAATCAGAACCAAACCCAACCTGACAATATCAGTAGATTGGCCCCAAAGGACCAAGTAACACAGATTTTTGACTGATGGTTGCTCATTTTACTTTTCAGAAATCGGTAGCCATCAATATGTTAGAATTATGAAACAGAACTAAGACTTTGTTTGCGTTATCCAGCGTAATTGTTAAGATGATTGCCACATGAATGTGGTGACTTGCCAAATGGAACGTGACTTTCCGATCCACAACCTTTCACCCCCATGCTGCCTAAACCAAAATATAATCAAAATGCTACCTACACAAAGAGTCTCCCCTTAACTGCAGATGAACCTCCTGAGAGTTGCCCACTGAACGCCCTCAGTCTCAAGCCATAAACGATTAGGGCTACCATTGTAGCATTGGGGAAAGGGCACCTGTTTTGCCTTCAAAATCTCAGTAATTTAGATATCTTGTTTACTTATGGGTTCCCGACTGCACTAAAACAAAAGCTGGAAGACAATATGCTTTTTTGGAACACGAGAATTCATTCACACTCCATTTAGATTTTGACTTAGACACTTTTCAGATCTCTTTATTATCTCGATTAAAGATTACAGACTTAAGAAAAACAGAAGCAAAATACAAATGAAAAGAAAACAGAAATGCAATACATCACCGTTAACGTTGTTTTGAAACACCTCATCTCTGCCAAGCACCTCACTGGAAACCCCAGGTTGGAAGAGAGCCACTCGCCAATGTGAACAGGCTGAAGGACTATGTCTGCTTCTGTCAGCCCAGTCAAAGACCAAAAAGAGTGAGAGTGACTTGATTTCACTCTGTCTGTCTGATGTCTTTCACTCTAATGTCAACTTAGTATTTTTCCAGAGTTACACTGTCAGTAAAGTTCCAGAGCTGCTCAGCCGGTGCAGCCATCGAACCTCACTGCTTCGTGAACAACTCCTGGTTTCTCATGAGAGCCGACAAACTTGGTCTGCACACAAAAGCAAGCTGTCTTTCCATGGCTTCAGCAAATGCACACTATGCTCAGAAATGGGCTTTTATTTCAGCTTGAAGTAAAATAATAATGCACTTCTAGAATGAATTTCACCTACACTCCATCTTTGAATCAAAGAAATTACACTTTGTAAATGCATTATAGCACCTCAGTTGGGAAGTTCTAGCATCAGGCCTACACCAGGTAGTATTTTCTTCCAGGAGCGTTATAAATGCTCTTTGGCTTTCAAACTGGGTGTTAATTGCATGCTATAACTGCATACTCCCTCATTTGGAACATAGGAGGATTCACCCATTTTGTAATCAGTTCCTCCAGATGGTCCAGTCATATAAGTCAAGAGGCCCCTGCATTCGATTTAAGACAAATATCGAAAAATAACATCAAACTGGAAAGGTGCAGTCCCCCAAGTAATCCACGAAATAATCCAAAAGTAGTCAAAAATGTAGTGTACAAATTGCAAGAAAAAAATATTTTTTTATAAAAAGAAACATCTGGGAGAATAAAACTGACTGATCTGTGGAACTGTACTGAAAACCTTTTCTCAACATTGTACTTCCGTGCTACACCTTTTAAAGTGGAAAATCACAACAATAAGTATAATACTAACATGTTGATTCGTCGCTCGAAATCAGGCCCCTAAAGAATTATATACATTGACAAATCTAAATGGTGGTTTCCTTTCTCGTGGAAAATAACCTACCACCATTTGAACATTACCTAATGTGATAGTCAGCGTAAAACATGACACTTTGATTGGTTCACATCATCCTTAGCGCAAGTTGATGGAATTTGAGGTGCTGATTGGGCATTAAGTTGGAAAAAGCAGCAGACAATATCATCCCACTGAGAAGGACCAATGAACGTTTCAGTGAAAATCAGCAAGGGCAACACTTGGTTGCTTTCCCCAGAACACAGCAATCCCCGAGCCCTGATTGGATCACTTATCCCCTTGCCCCCTGGACCTGCTCGCTCCCACCTCCCATGCCGATACATGTAGCCAGCTCTGCACCCAACCTTCTAGTTATCATCTCAAAATGCACAGCTGCATGGAAAAAAAAACGTGCCACTAGAAATTAGTTTCTTCTATTTATTTGTACTACCACACACTTTTTTTCTGATCCAAATGCCATGCGGTCAGTGAGGGTGCTTGTGCTCCAACCCTAGTTCTATATTTTGGCAGTGCCACAATCTGAGCCCTCTTGTGCATAATGCTGTGTCTTTCATGATCACTGTGTATTCATTAGTTTATCGTCTGGGAAGGCACCTGCTGTCTGGAGAGCAACTCCATACCCAAGAGAAAAGACTCCCTTGCAACAATTAATTGGACCCTGTTTGGCATTCCTTTCCATCCTGACCTCCACTCCATGAGCTTTTCTGCCCAACAATAAAAAAAAATATTAAACGAAGACCACCTCTTTTAGCTAAGCCATGTTACTATGCAACTTCCAACAATGTTCGGCTCCAGTTTGGCCATCCTCTTGCTCCCTGCAGCACCCAACAATGCTATGTAATATAGTTCAGCCTACATAATAAAACCAAGCCCTACCTACCTACCCTTTTACCTAACAATATAAGTGTGCTTACCCAAGTTCCCTCTGAAAACGACCCCTCTGTACATGTGTTTTTCTGCATAACGTGACAACTTTCTAATGTGTGGCACAGCTATACATATATTCTAATTACCGTGTTGCATCACAAAACTGCGTGACCACCACAACACTAGCCAGGCCTAAAGCCTTGCTGAAATAGTTTTTTGTAGCCTCTAATTGCACCCCCTCACCCTTTGGGATGCTGGATCTGCATCTTTGCAAAACTGTTTCCAGGTATTTAATTGTTCAAAGTTGAAATATCAGAAAACACTGTTTCAAGCATTACAATATCCCCATTAATAATTATGTTGGCTCAAACTGTCAGACCACCTATTGGGTGTCCTTGGGGTTCTATATACATAGCATTTATTTGTGTATCCTGGTTTAAAACAAGTGGTGGGAGCCCACCTGTATTCGAAACATACTAGTTGGCTACTCCCATTAAATTCATCCCAATCTTGATGTATCCAGGCCAGCGATTTTCTATAATGTAACTCATGATAGGGATAGTTTATGACTATGACCATACTTACAAAGGGGTATCAGGCAATTCCAAGTGTCTATCCTAAGGCCAATCAATTGCACCTAGCCTTTAGCTCGGTTCTCCCACTTAGTCCCATTTTTACATATCATACCACTTCTACTGACCACTCTCGTACTAAAAACAAATATCTGACCTGCATAGCCTCCTGGCAATACTTTCCTTAATGCAATCTTACATCTAATGGGAGGCATGGTCATAAAGGCAGCCGAGAGGAGCCCATCAACCTGGTAGATATTATTTAAGGTATCATGGATAATGTTATTGAGTTTTCATTTGGGTGTGGGAAATTTGAGGTGGATATATCATCCCGCAAATACAATGTGTTACCAGTGACTCCCAGCTTTCAAATACCCCCCTTCCCTCATGTACCTTTGGAGCATCTATCATATACAAAGCAGTCTATTGCTGCTGATTGAAAACAAAAAGATATTTGGAAGAGGGGTAATAATAACACTGAACATTTTGCAGCTTCACCTAATCTCCAACTGCTTGAATTATATTTCATATACCCATGGCTGGATTTATTGTGTTGTAGATTGTTAGGTTATAATGTTTAACTTGGTAAATAATCACTGCAAGGAACAGGGTGTGCATGGAAGGATGGAACTTGTTAAGTAAAATATAAGGAGTATACTTGTTAATTTTCCACACCTTTGTGGTGCAGTTTTCCATCATCTGCCTCAGAGGCAGCATATTACCTTGATGCCCCATGGGCCCTGCTACTGAAATATGGATTCATGGTGCTCTTAACACAGTCATCTGTTCGTATAATGAGCACTACAGTTCTACAAAGCTCCAATAGTCTCTGCTAAAATAGGTAAGCCATTTGCAAGTGTAGCACAATTTGGGAAATTGTTTGCATTAGCCACCATTGTAGAAAAGTACATAACCCACCAACATTGTCCAAACTCAAGGAAAGGGTGAACCCACCTGTTCCATTATTGAGGTTAGGAAAAGTCATTGTTCACCCACCCAACTCCACTTGCTAAATTCTCAAAGGCACTATATTGAGATGGATGGTAAACAGGTACAGGTAGAGTTGTAGAGTTGAATGTATAATATGTGAGATGGAGGTGGGGTGTGGGAAGGGTAAACAAGTAGAGGGAAATTGACACATTACATCACAGGTGGTGATACCAGAATTAGAGCACTAAAGAGAAGAAACATTTATCAGTATCTTAGGCCTAGGACCATGAATATCCATAGGAATGAGGTAAGGCCAAGGGGAGGAATACTCAAGGAAGTTATTACTGGATGCTTAGATTGTATCAGATTTCTACATGCAACCTCCTTGGCCACCTTCAATACATGGTGCCAGGAAATTGGCTGCAATAGTTGCTGTGGGACAGAGGGAATGTCTGCAATATTACATACACTGTATCACAATCCATCTGCAAGGGCTGGAGTGGCACCCCATCAGAGAGTGCAGGGATGGCAGGCCCTCAGTGTTGTCCTGGGAGCATTAAGGCTTGGGGTCTCAGGAGCCAGATGGGCCAGGGGGCTCAGGCAGCAAAGAGCCTCCAGCAGACTGGGGCCACTGAGAGGCCAACTAGGCCACCAATAACTTTACAAGCTTCCTCAAGTTGTGGGCATTTGGGGACCCGCATAAGAGGGTACATTGATTTAAGTGTTGCAAGTAGAGGCTGCCCATCATCTGGTCGTTCCAACCCAGCCGAGGGACTGGGAGAGTTCCTGGACCGAGAGCTTGAGACCCCTACACATTGATGAAGTTCTCATATTGTCATAGTTTAAGGTGAGTGACTTTATTGCTCTCTCCTTGCTCTCTATCCCTCTCAAAACACATTCCTCCTACCTTCAGTTCCTGATCTAAACTGGTTCATACTTGGGCACCTGAAAGGATGTCTAGAAATATTAGTACCTACGTGAATTCATGAAATGATTGAAGGGTAGCTCCTAGACATGTGCGGCTACATCTTACATTTTCTGACATACCAGGCAAATGTTGGCACTATTGGGGTGTATGAGGCTACCCCTATGATGGCAGCATATGGCTAACTGTCCATATACCATACATACGTTAACTATTCCAGGCATTTAATATTGATGAAAGTACCACTTATATATCTGTGCCGACAGTACAGAACAATTAATTGTTTATTACAGAATATAATTCAGATGTCCTGATTGTAATTCAAAATATGTGTTACATATTTTCAAACCGATCACAATCTATACACATTTAATGGAATTGTACATAATATGTTATTCTTTATACTTGGTTATTTTTCTTTGTCTACTGCTGTGGTATTATTTTGATTAGTACATTATCAAACCGCTACCACTACTATGGTTCTACATAACATTTTAATTATTTTATATCTTATTTGGTTCCCATCTTATTTCATACTAAATGAAATAAGATGGGAACCTCTTAACTGCTTGCCAAACGAGAATAATATGCCACACAAAGAAGCAAACAGCTCCACTATGAAGGACCTCTGACAAGGGGTCACCCTCTGTTACCAGTAGTCAATTAGCAGGAATTATTTTTAGATATAGGTATTCAAACAAAAATGTTAGCAAAATAGTGCCAGTTTATGTTGTAAACCAACCTCAATTTTTTGGAATGACTGTAATGGACACTCACACATTGAGGGAATACATTGGTCCTCATATTTCAACTACTTGTCCATCATTTCATTTAGTTCAACAAATGCATGCGTTGTCATTTAAGCTCTAGCTGTGTTGGCAATATTAGGACTGATGTTAGGTTAGCACTACCAGTTCTAATGTTATATATTTTTTTCATAATGATAAAACAATGATGTCCATACTTCAGGTCTGAGCGTATTTAATGCCTACAAAATTCTTAGCAATGAATTTCTCAAGTATTAATATTCAGCAGTTTTAGGGCTGGTTGCTAAGTTGTTGTCTCTAAAGATATTATGTTGTCTATTAAGGCTATACAGTACATTAATAGTCCACCACTCTATATGGTGCCTACTAAGTCCATCCCTTATCTTTCCTATGATATGGTAGGGACAATGACTTGGGACATGGGAGGGGTGCAGACTTCATATCCCTTTTTGCTAGTTTCACATAGGACACACACACTGACTTCCCTTTCATTCTGAGAATCGCACCCTGGCTACCAGATGTTGCTCTGAATGTGATGTTAATTTGAGATATTCCTTGTGCCTCAGTAACACTATGTGCTTGTAAACACTGCTCATGCACATTGCTGCAACACCCCTTCCTAAGTAGTTTGTGTTCGGGAGTTGTTCCTTAAGCCCTGTGGTCAGGATATTTAGGTATGTGCTCCTTACTAGATAACATGGATCCCCTAATGTCTAATGAGACTCTTTAACTGCTACTGTGACAGAAAAACCCAGATTTAAACCCTTCAGATGTGAGAGGGTACTAAACAGGTAAGATATATACTTTCTACATGAGACAATGTCCACACACTATATTTTAATTAAAAGAAAATATACTCTTATATAGAGGCCAGTGATAATTCACATCACTAATAGATACGTCAAGTTTACAAAACAAAGATTCAACACCATAGCAAGTAAGCAGCATAAAGTACAATGCTTTCCCTTTTGTGAGTGGGTAATATGATCATTGCCAGTCATACACTATGCTATGATATCTTCATTCATACTGAACTCCACAGCCATGTCCATGGTCTAGAGGCATTATGGTAGATCTGGAAGAGGCAGGGGGGCATCAGTGGGGAGAGGGTGGAAAATGCAGTTTAGATTTACTGTTGTGTCGATGCACCCAGACCTGATGTACCCTGAGCTCTATTCTCTAGCGGTAGTCAGATTCTTTGTGTTTTCTGTCAAGATAATAATGACATTTGTGTCTGAAGTGGAGCCATCATGCAAGGATGCATACGCTTGATCAGATGCTTCCTGATCTCCCCTGTCAGAGGATCATAGGGGGGGAGGTCTGGCCAGGAGGAATGGGAACCCCCCTCTAACAACTTTCCCCGAGACCCTACAGCCATAACAGCACATTGTGAAGTTGAAATTGTAGAAGAGAAAAGTAATTTCAACATTGCAGACTTCAAGTCCCACAATGCTCAAAATACCAAGATGAGGAAGAGTGATGCAGAGGCGTTGAACTTGAAGGTACAGCCTGATAGAGGGAATGACCCACACCTGAGAGGGACTAAGGAGTAAAAAGGGCCCTCAGGTGTAGGCCAGCAGTAGTAGCAGACGTTGGAGTAGTTGTGAATCCACGTTGCAGTGGCAGCAAAAGTTGAGAGGAAGCAGAGGTGCCAGAGACACCAATAATTGTATAGTGATGCTGGTTTTGTGTGGGTCTCCAACCTTGGCAATCCTATAAGCAGAAGCTGCACAGCAGGAAGGGTTGACTCCAGTGGGAAGGTTGAATTCGAAAAACGTTCCCCAAACTGTTGCTTGCTCCGGTGGCAGGCAAGCACCGTAACACTTGTGGAGCGAGGAACGCTCCTTTAACAACTGGCGATTGTCACAGGAAGAAGGAGTAAGCTTACCATAGAACGGGAAGCAAAAGAAGAAGAAGGCAGAGTGGCAGCAGAGCAAACAGATGCTTATGCAGCACCATGTTCACTGACTTTATGTGACCCAGAATGCTCTGTAATCGCCCGCTGGCCACTGTTACAAATATTGAATACCAAACTATTGTAAAGAAGCAGAAGGGGCAGTCTAAGAATAATTGTACATACAAAACCGATCCAAAACAATTAAAGCAGCAAAGTAAGCTCCTTGGGAACAAACAAGAAGGGTACAATTATAATTATAAAAATCAAAGCCATTGCCAAAGCCAAGCAGGAGCAATATTCAGAAAGGTTAACACCAACAAATATAAGCCAAGAGAGGGCAAATTTGAAACCAAATAATAGGGCACAATATTGCAAAAGTCAAGAGAGGGCAATTGAAAAACAAACTAATTATAAACCCTTTTGCAAGCTTTTGCAAGAGAGAGGAAAAGACAATTGTTAATACAGAACCAAACAAGCATTTGTCTAAGCTGTAGCAGAATACATGTGGTAAAAGAGCATTATCAGAGTTTGGTTGATGCAAGAGGGGGAAAACAACAGTGGCAGAAGAGATGCCCTCCTGATAGGAAATATTCATTTCTCGTGGTATAAACAGCACCAAAGTATTTCATGCTTTTACAGCTGAAGTAAACGTTGCCATTGAAGTACTTGTAGTAGTCGCAGAAGCTTTTTCGTCCTGGCAGGCAAGTACACAGGGCCAAGGGACCTTGTAATGATAGACCTGGCAGTGGAATGGACCAGGTAAAAGTTATTGTTATGGTTAATTCTAAAGAAGAAGAGTGGCAAGACCACTATATTATCTTATGGAATCATCCTGAAAAAATATTGCTGTTGTTCTAAAGGAACTGTTGAGGTGTTCTAAAAATAAGTTGTGTTGAACTATTTTCTGCTAGTAGAAAGAGAAGGAGTTGTCATTTCTTTTTGAACGGATCTATGTGATCAACACCCGCAACTGCGACGCCGAAAATGCCGACGGGAGTTACGGCGCAGCGCAGTGATCGTTTGGATCACTGTGCCCCTCCCACCCCCACAACCTCAACACAAACACACTTACATTTAGGGCGGCACACTTCTGCATTTTTTTACGTGACCCCTGCTTTCCAAAATGGTAAGCGCGGGACACCCCTGCAACACTTGACTCCCATTACTGTGCCCAGGAAGAGCGCGGGACACCCCCGCAACCTCCGCTCTGCTTGGGCGCAGTAAATGTCACCCTCATTTTTTGCGCCTCCAAAGTCGCAGTGACTGTGGGGGCGCACAAATGAGGGTGACATTTTTGTACAATACCTTTTTGAACTGTTGGAAAGTCCAAGTGAAAGACTTTTTAAGGTAAGAAGAATAGAACTTTGCTATAAAAACAGAACATTCCTAATTGTGAACTCTTAACTGAAATTCCAGTTTTGAACCTGGAGGTCAGAACATTACTCAGGTTGAAACGAGAAACAGTTATTAATTTTATGATGGATATAACTGTGATTTTGTTCTATTTGAATTGCCATATATGTCCTTAAAATGTTTGTTGTATGTCTGAGTGTGAGAGACAGGTTCCTTTTGTTTCCATGTAATAATGTCCCCTCAAAAATATCATCATGCAAAGAAATCGCAGAGAAATGGCAATTTTTTGAGGGGACATTATTACATGAACCATGCGGGCGACAACCCTGCATCCCCCAAACTCTTTTTTTTTTTCTTTCAAGGACTGCGGGGGACACCCCCACAACCCCGAGTCCCCCTGTCCCTATATATATGTTCACCTATATAATGTCTCCACAACCTTTTCCCAGTAACATTATATACGGCTACCATATATATGGGGATATTCTTACCTGATACCTTCCTTTGTTAGAGTGTTTCTTTCAGTTTATTTTGATAGGCAGAGAAATCCTCTTTAGGGTGGGATAGTGAGGCTTTTATCAAACCTTTTTGATTTAAATAAAATGGCATCTTATGAAAAACCTTCATAAAGTTGTTCGCTTCACATTTCTGACCCCTCACAACAGTGTCCAAACATTCTAGCAGATGAAATGTTAATTGCCCTCTTTTTTTGAGAAAACATCATGTATTTCAAATGTGCACATGCAGAGTGGGTTTCCTTTTAAAAGCTCATTTGGATCGAAGGAAAGACTTTCACATATTAATGCCCCTTGCCTTCTTACCCAAATACTTCAAGCTAATAGAATGTATGCTATGGATATACGAATAGGCACCTAAGGTTACATTAATGTTTAGAAGCTTGGGCTGGGGCTTTAAAAAGTACTCGATGTCAAAAAGTAGCAATTGCTTTAGAAATTACCCAAGCCCATTCGTTAAATATTAATTTCATGAATATACTAGCAGAGCTATTGTCTTTTTAAATGTAGGAGAAGTGCTAAAGTAAAGGTAAAAGTATATCATCATCAACTTTTATTCTGATTTAAAACCATCAAGTGCAAACATATCCTAAAAACAGAATTGATGTATAAAAAAATACAGTTTCTGGAAATTATACTTAATACAGCTTATTTACAAACGTTTAAGATTCAAATATTCACATATGGTTATAAAAAGAAAATGTACAAACATTGAGGTTTGCATATCTCCAAATCAGTGATTGAGGAGAGCAAGCTCGCAGCCTCACAGAACCCTCAGGCATTACTTAAACCTCATTCAGATAAGCAGTTGTGACCTGTTCTCACTTATGGCATATGCTCATCTCTGTTTTTCAAGATTTTAGTTCTGGAAACCCAAGCCCTGTTTATATAGCGAGCAGTTGCGAAGACTACCTGAGGCATTACAGAATACTTACACACATTCAACGCATCCCGTGTTGCATAGATCCCTACTGTTTTGAAAATTGGGCGCATGTAAAGAATATCTTATTAGTGATTCATGAAGGGGTTACATTAAACAGGCGATTGCAAGTTGGTTTATAAGACCTAGTCCTACGCCCTGGCTTATGGTGGTTTAATGCAGTTGGGACACTCGCTGTTTTGGACTATGGTTTGGGCCATTGAAAAAGCACCAAGAACACCTTCTTGATACTGTTGAACTTCTGCAAAATACTGAGGTAGTGTAAGAATAGATTTGAGGCCTCAAAAAGGATTTTCGAGGTTCTGTTGCCCTAGACTTAATACTGCGTGTCCTAGAGACAGTGTGCTGGCCTCAAAAGACATTGCTAGCGTAATCCTATTCATTGTATGCATTTCTGTCTGCTTGTCCTCCCTCCTGTCATTCTTGTCCAGATTTATCAGAACGCATATATCATTTTGCCTTATACTCTGTATTTGATGTACAGGGGTGGAATTGTTTTAGTGCTTTTGAACACTTATGTTTGTTTGAGCAAAGTATATATATTTTTTCTGTGTGGACACTAATTTTATTTTGGTAAAACAGTGTTTATGTTGTTTGGATGCTTCAATAGTGGTCCACACAGCTGAGAAGAGTATATCCTGCCCTCAGCCCATGCTACATTAGAAGGCAAATTATGTATACAATTAATTTGAGTTCACCTTTCACCTTTATGTCCAGATTGCTGCTGTGCTAGTAGTAGTGGTGGGCGGAACATCAGGTTTAGAAAGCATTGCTCTCCCTGGTACACTGTGGGTCTAGAGTCATTTTGTCACAGCACTCTTGAAGTTGCTCCATACCTTAGCAGCATTTGACACATGAATACTTTTAGGCATATGGCCCCTTTATAGACTAAGTCCTTTTCCTTCCTTCCATCTCCTCTACTGGGGGTTGAGTTAAATTCTGAGCTTTTTTCTCATAGGTCCACCTCAGGAGAATTCCAAGTCTTTTCAGCAAAATTGTCTGTGTGAATTCCTGAAAGATGCTCAGTCAACGCTGCTTCAGTTAAGCAGAATCCTATCTATTTACCCATCTTTTCCTCGCCTGTCTTTCTTTTTCTGAAGGCACCCTCAAAGCCCTGTTTTGGTATTTGGAGACCCGAATCCTATTTTCTAGTCCCACTCCCCCTTGCTTTTTTTTAGGAGGGGGCGGCCCTACCGTGTACCCTCTTTACGGCACCCCCATTTCAGAGATCCAATTATCTTTCCCCCGGCCTGCTTTTATCTTGCACTCTCCCTACCCCCCACCCCGCACCAAAACACTTTGCCCATCACCTTACACTGTGGCAGTGACTCATGCGGCTACACTCCTCAACCCGCATTCCCACTCTCCTCCTTTCATCTGGGTTTACAGAGAGTGCATGATCTGAGCAGTGCTGCTGGCACTCATTCATGGCCTGCACGCTCCCCACTCAGTGTACAGCCTTCACCCTCTGAGGCATTTCCTTTGCACTCTCTTTGGGGGGTAGCACAGGAAATGCAAAGTGAAGAACGCAAGTGATTAAGAAGTGGTGTTTATCCTTTATTGGACACATGTATTCTCCTTTTCTCTTCCATCTTTGTACATGAATTCTGCAAAAGCTATACCAGAAGATTGAAGCACTGGAGCCCCAGGCCACCGGATTGGTGTTCTCTCTCTCTCCAGTAGGTGTTATTCGAATGTGGATTCACAAATTTCACTTAACAGAAGAGTTCATTCTGCTCCTGAATCTATTATCATGTTTCCAGATTTAAGGTAGCCATGATAGGCCCACTCATATTCTCCATAGATCATTTAGCCTGACCACTGAAGTCTCATTCATTCCACTTGCTTTTGTCATTCATATTGTTCTTTACTACTCTTGGAGCATGGAAATCTCACCAGTCTTTTCTTTTAATTGCTGCCCGCGACTCTGGTGGGTATGTTACATTCCACCAATAGTATTTCTGAGTTAGAAATCTTGTCTTTTGCATGATGTTGGGGAATAGGATAATTTGCCATCCTAGATTTGGCCTTTTTTCAAGCACTTAGTAGTTAACTTCCTTGCCATGTGAAGCACTTCATGCATGTGGAGTCAACCTTAGTTAACCAAACCGACTAACGTTTATGGACCTGCTCTGTTCTAATGTACATGTTCTGGCCATGCCTCTCAATGAAGTGACATAGGGCCTCATTACGACCCAGGCGGTAAGGGGTTTACGGCGCCGTAAACAACGCCGACCCTTACCGCCTGAGTACGAGGTCCCTTAGCGCCATGGCGAATTTAACACCTGCTTTTAGCAGGTGTTAAAATCCATGGCGCTAAGGGACCATGGAGTTAATTACGCCACCGTAATTTACGGTGGCGTAATTAACGCCTTCCCCACTCCCATTATGCCCTATGGGGCAAAAATGGGAATGGGGAAGGGTAAATGGGGATTGGGGACTTACCGCCCCGCCAAGGTCGGAATGGGGCGGTAAGTCCGCCAACCACCATGGCGTAAACGTAGTTTACGCCATGGTGGTAAAGTCACGGCCCAGGCGGTAACTTACCGCCTGGGTCGTGATGAGGCCCATAGTGTTCAATAGTTACTGCTTTTTCTTGGGTTCTTTTCCCAAAGTTGTGTCTTTCAATTATGGTGCTGTTTTTAGTCTCACGGTATTTGTCCAGTTTACTAAGGCACTTCTCATATTTGTTCATGCTGTGGCCCTCTCTCTGTGGCAGATCAGTCGAATCCCCAAAGTTTCCTTGCCATGCAGTCAGTCTTGAAGAGGTACATTGGTAGAGAGTTTGTTTTCCATCCCTCCCTGTAGCTTGCTCCTTAGACAGTGCTGGTGTAATGTTCAAACGCTGTTTTCATCGTTTCCATTGCAATGGCAGGTCAACCTGTTGTCCTGAAAGTTTAGTTTTCTCTTGTGCATGTGTCCAAATATCGTTTACCATTGTGTTACTTTGGTGCTGTTGCAGTACCTTTTCTTGTTGGTGTCTGCTTTTGTCATAGTTGGTTCACTCTACACTACTTTGTCTTTCTGATGTTTGCGTTTGATGTTATGTTTCTCCTTTCCTCAGCACGGCTTTCCCCGTGGTCTTCAGTAGCAGTACTAGTCGTTTTCATCAATATCAAGTGTGTCAGAATGTTTCCTGTAGTGCGTCGGGCTCTGTGGATGAGGGGCACCTGGCCACCTGCCTCAGTGCCAGTGTGCAGCCATGCCACTCGCATGTGCCCTGGCCAGAGATCTGCGTTTAGTCATTTTCTCCATTTTGTACTTGGGTGGAATGGATGGAGGGGGACTCTCCCCTCACACCATCATCAACATCCACTGCACACTGCTGCTTCTCAGTACTCTTTTCTCCCATTTCGGCGTGGCTGCACTCAGCTAACCCTGACATGTCACCATTTCAGTGGCATGTCTGAGGTGCTCTGTGGGGTTCACCTGCTCATCACCATTGAAGAGAAGTAAAAGAGAGAACAAACAACAATAACTCTATTTAAACACACATGTACAGCCCAGCAGCAACTGTCTGTGGGCGAGGTGTACTCCATGTCACAGGCTAGACCCTGCTTGGGGTGGATCCTTTGTAGATTCCAGAACCATGACATAGAATGAAACACAATTATTGAGCAAATATGTCCTTTCTTTGCTGATTCAATTTAATACAAGGTCTTGAAACTTAGCAAACAAATAGTTGGCTGGTTTTATGGCATTGCAGCCAGCTGTTAAGCCAGCATGAATCTCACTTGCCTCTCAACTTCAACAAGCCTCTTATTTTGAATTCATGGGGGATTACTGGAAACATTGTTCCACTCTCTGCTTGTGGTGCTTTGATGGACTGCTGCTTATTGATTTTCTCTGAGGTCGGGGTGTTTCAATTGATCGCAGATCCTATCATCAATAAGCATGCTAAATGTGTGTGAGATGGCAATTTTTTCTTTCCTAGCTCTCAGTAGCCTATCTCTTCACCTGTGTTTCAAATCGGGTACCATCATTGGTCATTCAGTTTACTCTTGCTTTTTCAATGTTTTATTTTCATTCAGCTCATAATAGTTTATTTCAGACTGTACGATCATCAGACTTCAAAAAGGACAATTCATAATTGCAATGTTTTACATTTCCAAACCACTTGTATGCAAGAATTGTGGAAGCAGGTCTCTAATGCACTAGTCGGCATTTTGGTGTTTGGTGAGGGTTGTTTATTTTTAATACTTAGGCTGGAAATCTTCCTCCGAATAGGAAGATGTTTTTTTTTACGGGTGAACGCTGAGACACTCGTAATGCAAATTTGGAAGAATGCATTTTGTTAAGGATTCTAATCGGGCGTCACACACCAGAGCAGGACTCTTGCCACTAGCCTAGGGTGCAGAGCACAATTAAAACACTTTTACTCAATTTCCTAGAATTCGGATTGAGCTGGCACCCAACCCGTCTCACACTCCCTTTTTTAAATACCCAGGGTCACAATGGACCATGAACCAGGCCGGTGAGTGGTAATAAAATATGTATTTATTTAAAATTCAAAGAAAATCACACAAATGTAATATTGGGCAGCAATCACAATGTGAATTGGTGAAATTCACTTAGTTTGAATTTTACTGTTCGGGTAGATAGCAGCCGAGTTAAGATTTCCCTATGCAATGCTCCCTCAAACCCCTATTAATCAAATTTTGAGGGGATAGAAAGACACAGAAAGGAGTCAGGTATACCAGGCAGCAAAATCCGAGCTTGCCCCACGAAATGGTATGCAAAATCGGATTTTAAAACCTTTGCAATTGCATTAAACTGCACTCGGAATTACTAAATATTTAATTTAAATGTTCGTTTGAATGAATGAGGTCAATATGAGTTATAACAGCATCAGGGATGTAAGAACATTAGAAACAACAAGGAAAGGTACCAACAACTACATACAGTTAAAAAATAAACTTTGAAGTGACAACACAGTGCAACCAAATCGCATGTATAGAAATTGCATTTGCAAATTTACATAAGTTTAAATGTCAAAACGGTTTGAAAAACGGGTGAAATAGACAGAATCGGAATGAGGTTTTTATGCTGAATGACAGATGCACATCACAGGGATAGATGAGGAAGCCCAGTGAGTGTTGTATTTGCAGGAGCCTGCTCCTTGCTAGAAAAGACCTGACCCCCCTGCTCTGATTGGGCCTTCGGTCTGTGTTGCCCAAGCCATAACTGACCTTCCTATGGCAGCCCTCTGCTCGTGCAGCCCTGCGGCTAAGGGCCCAAAGAAAAGGGCGGCTCCAGAAAGTGTCACCAGGTGTCCTCACGGGAAAGCCAGTAGCCAGCTGTCAACCAGCAACGACCAGCACCAGTAAGGTAGGCCTAGATAAGGAGTAGAACAACTACTCTACCCGGGAAGCCTAGAACAATTATCCAAGCTATTTAAACATCTTACTAATAAGTAACACCTCTGCTGCCTTCCTCTACATCACACTATTAAACAAAACAGTGTTTAGTACAACACCCACTTGACCTGTTAGGCGTAGGCCTCTCTCCCACTGTGCAGGACTCTCAAATCTACCTGTGTTTGGCATTGCAATCTTTTGTCACCTGTGTCTCAAATCAGGCTGTGTTTACAACACCCATTTGACCTTTTAGGTGTAGGCCTCTCTCCCACTTTACAGGACTCTGACATCTAGCTGTGTTTTAGTATTGTAGTATGTGTCACCTGTGCCTCAAACCTTGCTGTGTTTAGTATAACACCCATTTGACCTGTTAGGTGTAGGCCTCTCTCCCACTATACAGGACTCTCAAATCTAGCTGTGTTTTAGTTTAGTATTGTAATCTTTATCACTTGTGTCTCAAACCTTGCTGTGTTTAGTACATCACCCACTTGACCTTTTAGGCATAGACCTCTCTCCCACTATACAGGACTCTCAAATCTTGCTCTGTTTAGTACAACACCCATTTGAACTGGTAGGCGTAGGCCTCTCTCCCACTATACAGGACTCTCAAATCTAGCTGTGTTTTAGTATTGTCATCTTTTTCACCTGTGTCTCAAACCTTGATTTTTTTAGTGCAACACCCATTTGACTTGTCAGGCGTAGGCATCTCTCCCACTACACCAGACTCTCAAATCTAGCTGTGTTTTAGTATTGTAATCTTTGTCACATGTGTCTCAAACCTTGCTGTGTTTAGTACAACACCCATTTGACCTGCTAGGCGTAGGCATCTCTCCCACTATAGAGGACTCTCAAATCTAGCTGTGTTTTAGTATTGTAATCTTTGTCACCTGTGTCTCAAATCTTGCTGTGTTTAGTTTTTTTAATTTTTGCCACCTGTGTCTCAAATCTTGCTCTGTACAGTACAGTACAACATCCACTCGACCTGTTAGGCATAGGCCTCTCTCGCACTGTGCAAGACTCTCAAATCTAACTGTGTTTGGCATTTATCTTGTGTCACCTGTGTCTCAATTCTAGCTGTGTTTTAGTATAGTAATATTTTGTCACCTGTGTCTCAAATCTTGCTCGGTTTAGTACAATACCCACTTGATCTGTTAGGCGTAGGCCTCTCTCTCCCACTATACAGGACTCTCAAATCTTGCTGTGTTTAGTACAACACCCACCAAACCTGCTAGGCACAGGCCTCTCTACCACTGTGCAAGACTCTCAAATCTAGCTGTGTTTGGTATTGTAATGTTTTGTCACCTGTGTCTCAAATCTTGCTGTGTTTAGTACAACACCCATTTGACCTGCTAGGCGTAGGCATCTCTCCCACTATAGAGGACTCTCAAATCTAGCTGTGTTTTAGTATTGTAATCTTTGTCACCTGTGTCTCAAATCTTGCTGTGTTTAGTTTTTTTAATTTTTGCCACCTGTGTCTCAAATCTTGCTCTGTACAGTACAGTACAACATCCACTCGACCTGTTAGGCGTAGGCCTCTCTCCCACTGTGCAGGACTCTCAAATCTAACTGTGTTTGGCATTGTATCTTGTGTCACCTGTGTCACAATTCTAGCTGTGTTTTAGTATAGTAATATTTTGTCACCTGTGTCTCAAATCTTGCTGGGTTTAGTACAATACCCACTTGACCTGTTAGGCGTAGGCATCTCTCCCACTATACAGGACTCTCAAATCTTGCTGTGTTTAGTACAACACCCACCAAATCTGTTGGGCACAGGCCTCTCTACCACTATGCAAGACTCTCAAATCTAGCTGTGTTTGGTATTGTAATGTTTTGTCACCTGTGTCTCAAATCTTGCTGGGTTTAATAGAACACCCACTCCACCTATTGGGCATGGGCCTCTCTCCCACTATGCAGGACACTCAAATCTTGCTGTGTTAATTTATTGTAATCCTCTGGTCACCTGTATCTCAAACATAGCTGTGTTTAGTACACCACCCACTTAACCTGTTGGGCACAGGCCTCTCTCCCACTATATAGGACTCTCAAACCTTGCTGCACCGAGTATTGTAATTCTTTGGTCACCTGTGTCTCAAACCTAACTGTTTTTAGCACTGCAAACTTGATCTGTCAGGCATAAGCCTCTCTCCTACTACACAGGACGCCAGAATCGAGTGGTTTCCCACTTCAAATTGCATTGCTGATTGTAAGCCTCTGTCCCACAATACATGACGCTCATATGTGACTGACCAACTCACACCCAGATAGCATTTCTGTACAGTGAGACACAAATCACTGGCTGATTACTGTGGAGTGATACTGTGATTAGGGGCTTGCGCCCCATGGCACAACACGGTGACCCTTAGTTGAGCCCAGTAGGACAATTATGTAGTTTATAGCTATCCTTCTTAACCACAGATAGCTAGTTTGTCGCAGTGAATCTCGTCCATGGAGATGAACATTAGGGACAGCCACCGATAACACCCAGCTACACAACCCTAACTACCTCCACTACCACACGCAAGACAGCGACTGAACTAGTCGGCAACACCAACTACAGACAGAACCCAAACTTGAAGCGGACAATGCTCTTTGCCTAGCACTACACCACAAGACAGCCAGACCAAAAAACAGATCGGCTCAACAAACAAAACAAAGACCAAAACAACTCTCAAGCTGAAAATGCCACACAAACCACCTATACCGAATGAAAGGGAAAGGAAAGAAAGAACAAACACACAAGAATAGCAACAAAGACTAACAACTGCAGAACACACTCCCAAAGACAGGAGCAAAAACTGAACCAACGCTGAGAGAAGAGAAGAATCCCTCTAATTAATTTCATACCTCGCAAACAACCGGTCACCAGAAAGAACCAAACCAATGCTAGAATCAGCAACAGCAGACAACCAAACACAACAGTGTAGGAGAAGGATGGACAACACTAGAAACAACAAAAACACAATAAACGCAATAACACCCTATATCATCAAAACAAGAGGAACTTCCACTCAACACCCACAATTCTTGGAAGAAGAACCTGATGAAAACAAAAACCCAAGGCAGAAACTAGAAGCACTTTTTGACGACACAGACGCACCTGTACCAACACCTCAACTAAAGATCGAACAGAAAGGAAACCCCAACATCAATCAGAAGACGACCCCAACAATAAAGCCCAAACCAAACTACACCTACAAACTCCACTGCAATCTAATAAATGCAAGATCCATGTCAAAACACTCAACAGAGATCTTTGACCTACTCTATGACAACGGCATCAACATCCTATTCATCACAGAAAGATGGCTGGATGACAACTACAAAATCACACTCCAAAGATGCCTCCCAACCAACGTCAAATGCCTTCAAGTAAACAGAAAGAAGAAAAAAGGACAATAGCATTCAAAGGACACCTGAAAATAAAAACAGATGCACCTCTCAACATCATCAACTGTGAAACCATGGTTATACACCTATCAGCAAACCCAAAAACCAACATCACATTCATCCTGGTGTACAGACCACTGACATACGATGCAACCTTTGTTGATAACTTCATAGAAGCCATCACCAACATAGCCATCAAGCGCGAACATCTAGTCATCCTGGGGGACTTCAGCATCTGGTTTGAAGAAAGTCACGCCAACTCCCAAAACTCACTGATTGGACAGCTTACAGCCATGAAACTATGACAGCTAGTCAAAGGGGCAACAAACTCGGCAGGACGCACCCTCGACGCAATCTTTGCCAAGGAAAAACTTATCACCACAGCACAGCTGGTACAAGTACTGTGGGGCGACCATCTCATCATCCCATTCGTGATCAAACTCCCAACTCAAGTCTGCATCCAACCCCCCAAACTCACAACCACCACAAAAAGAAACTGGAAAAGTGTCAAAGCAAGCAACCTATTCGAACAACTGGAGATGACCAAACCCTCAACTTTAGATCTAGAGCTGTCTGACCTAGACTGGAAATCAGAGCTTTACACAAATGGATTGTGGACACAATTGATAAGATCGCCTTGGAAAAACCATTCACCCCATCAAAAATAAGCACCATGAAAAAGGACAACAGAAGATGGAACAGGAATGGAGGAAAGAACACAATCCATACAAATAAATACTGTTCCAATCCAAAAAGCGAAGAGAAGGCATGATGACAGAATCACCAATGCCACAAAAAGAAATGTTCAACATCATCAAAGAAATGAGAAACCCACCTGGCTGCAACAACACCCCAACCCCCTCAGTGACACTTTGCAATGACCTGGCAGACCACTTCAAAAACAAAATCAACGACATCCGACAAATCACACAAAACAGACCAACCAACCACAACACTCAACCAACCGGACCTAACACAGAACCACAGCACAAACTCCAAAACTATCCAGATATATCAGCAGAGACATTTGTCTTGTTGGTAAAACACAGCAAGAAGGCAGGATCACCCATGTATCCCTGCCCCCCTGACATTTACAGGTCAATCCTCGCACAAGGAACGCCATCAGAATACTACAGAAACCTCCTAATCTCTCACTAGCAACAGGAACTTTACCAAAAGCCTTCAAATCAGCATATATCAAACCGCTTTTAGAAAACACAAGTGGCGACATAGAAGACCTCTCCAACTACAGGCTGATTTCAAACACTCCCTACCCAACAACAGTCCTTGAAACCTACGTATACAAATAAAACCAAGAAGACGTAGAAAAACACCACCTACTAGACCAAGCACAAGTCAGTTTCAGACCTGCAAGAGACACAGAAACAGCACTACCATCCATGTGGGACATCCTAAAAACTAACACAGGCTCCAACACAACCTCAGCCCTGATTCTGCTCAACCTCTCTGCAGCCCTGCACACAGTTCGCCATGACACCCTAACCAAAAGACTAGAAGACATAGGCATAACTGACATGTCACTACTTTGGATTAAATCATTCCTAGCAGACAGAATAGAAACCGTGTTGATAAAACCCTTCAAATCCACCCCACGAGTTAACGACTGTGGAGTACCACAAGGGTCCTCACTATCACCACTATGCTTCAACATCTGCCAAACTCCAGTAATCAGAATCTTCAAAAAATACATTACATGCTATAACTACGCAGATGACACTCGAATCATCTACAAAATCAAAGACACTCAAGCCGACCACTCAAACCTAACCAAGTGTCTAAAAGAAGTCTTTAACTGGATGAATGCCAACAACTTGAAAATCAAACAAGGAAAGACAGAAATCATGATTATATCCAATAACCAAGAGAACAACACCTACATTCCATGGCCAATGGGATAGGGAACCGCACCAAATCCGTCTAAGGTAGTAAAAATCTGGGAGTGCTAATGGACAACACCCTAACCTCAGAACCACAAATAAATGCAATCATCAAGAAATGCTTCTTCCTCCTCCACACGGCAAGAAGAATTCTACCTTTACTCTCCTTCACCCACAAAACACTCACAATCATCGCCCTCATCATGTCAAGAATTGACTATGCAAATAGCCTCTATCTCGGGATACCAGAATAACTCCTGAAGCAGCTACAACGGATCCAAAATACAGCAGCCAGAATGCTCCTCAAACTACCCAGAAGAGACCACATCACTCCAGCCCTAAAAACACTGCATTGGCTCCCAGTCAAACACTGCATCACCTTCAAAACAATGTGCATAACACACAGGGCAATCAGCGGACAAGGAGCTGAATTTCTACAAAAGAAAATAACAATCTACAAGCCAATGAGATTCCTCAGATCAAGCAACGAAATCCACCTGGACCAAAAACTATACCTTAAGAAAACACTTGGGGGCTCCTCCTTCTCCCACTTAGCTGCAAAAACCTGAAACAACATCCCGAAAGAAATAAGAAACACCAAAGACCACCTACAATTCAGAAAAGTACTAAAAACCTGGCTCTTCAGCACCACAGATTCAAACTGAAAGACCGAAACAACCAAACGGGAAAGACAATGAAAAGGTTGAATAAATGTAGGTTGACACTGACAACACCCAGAACAGACCAGAAAACTCTTACTACAACAAGAGAGACGATGCAAAGTCGAATAGGACATAAAGCGACACCCATGCGGACAGAAATCAGCATCCCTAGCCAACTCCAGCCAAAAACCTCACTGCCCCATAATTGCTACCGGGTATCATACTTGCATAGAATTGTATGAGTGTTAGCACTTTCCACACTTGAACTAAGTTTGAATATTGACCTGGGCATTGACCATATAGAGTTGTGAATGAAGGCAGGTGCTGCCCCTGGAAGTAATTGCAAGCATTGGCATGTGCCACGTTTTGAAGGGGCTGGGAGCGATAGCCTTCATAGCCGGACAGCAATGCCAACTAACCAATCCACTAACAATTTCACCCCTATGCATACACCTCTCAAGCTCTAACCAAACACAACCACAACCCTACAACACAACAATCCGCACAAACTTCACTATACTTCAACAACAAAACAAACCACACATAGACACGCACAACAGCACATGACAACTACCGACCGTATAACACCCCAAGCCCAGCCAACAGACCCACCAGACTGAGGCTGCCAACAGCACATCACTGCTCTCTTGTACTTTTCCAGCTCATTCTCACTATCTCACCCCTGCTTCTCCATTTTCAGAGCCGGCAGAGTGCCAGGGGACCACTCCGGTGGTGAATTTAGCTATGATGTTTTGTTGCAAAGTAAAGCGTTTTTTTTTTCGTGCAGCTTGGAATGGAGTTCTTTGTTATTTCGCAGATCTGGCCTAACACAGCCTGTCATTTTGTGAGAAATGCCCCCTTTTTCTGAAGCACCACCTGAATATTGAGGGACATAGCTGGGTCTCACTGGAACAAACTGTGTGTTGTTGAAAATGGTGGAGAAGAGCATCAGAGCGCAGTCATTTTAAAAGGCAAAATAATGTCTTTTTCAATGAAGTTTTGGGCTGGCAGCCTAGCAGCGCTGCCTTTGAATTATTTTCTTGTTGGGGCAAATGAACTGTTCTCTAGTGCCACTGAAGAAAATACTGCCAGCAATTCTCAGGCCATTCGGTGTTTCATCTCGTCCCATGTGTGGCTGTTCAGACAGCATAGCCATTATCTTGGTGACTGCAAAACACAGTTTTTAAGGCAAGGTGATAGTGCTCAACAGCGCCAGCGCAGCCATTCTGCCGGTGACTGTTGAGATGTGGTTTGGTGATGTAGGGGAGTGCTGGTGGGCAGTCGATGTATCCCACAGATCCCCCCGACTTTCCCAATTCTTCTCATTGAGAGAAAGTAGGTCAGCGTGGGGTTCATCGGGCAGAGTTCCTTTTCCCATCAGGGAGCGGTACGCCACAATCCTCCCTCTGTCTTTCGTCGGAGTGTGGAGCGACAGCCCCTTTTCTTCCTTCCCTTTGTCTTTCATTGGAGTGTGGAGCGACACCCCCTTTTCGGGTCCCCTTTGTCTTTCGTTGGAGTGTGGAGCGACAACCCGTTTCTGGGTCCCCGGGGAAGTCCTCCTTTGTCTACGAAGAAACGGAATCAGTACTCGCTAGTGAATAAATAAAGACAGGTTACAAAATGTTCCCACTGATTGTCTTACTGGAAGGTTGATATCAGTGGGACACACATACATTACATTTATTACTGTACTTGAGCCACTTCAACAAATAATTCCTTTACAAGGCAAAGATAGTTATTTTTGGACCATGGTTATGTGAGACACTTTTGCAATGATGATGAAGAAAAGTACTCCCTGTTAGATAGCTATACCTAAGGACCTACCTGGTCCCTTCTGATTCTTCTTTTTCTTGTTCTCATTCTCCAGATGCCTCTCCTATTTGACTTTCCCTTGGCTCCTCAAGTAGCTGCAAAGTGTGCCTGTGATGACAACTCTTTAACTGATTAATGTGGACCCATTTCTCTTCTTCCAAATCTCCTTTGGGGATGCGGATTCTGTAGGCGACAGGTGAATGTTATCTACAATTTCAAAAGGACTTTGCTAGCTAGGGAGAAATTTCCGCTTCTTGGTCTGGTTTCTTTGAAAATTGTCTCCTACTTGGTACTCCTTTTTGGTTGTTTTCAAATCATATTGAGTCTTCATCTCCTCTGCTGATTTTTCCAGTTCCACTGAGTGTACGCAAAAGCATGTTGACGGTGTTTTCTTAGATTCTCAACATACTAATGTGTTTTGGAGGCGTTTATCAGTGTCTGCTCTTGTTTTCTATAGAGCAGATGCTGCGGTAGCACCATCCTTCGTGCAGTCATTAGCTCATTAGTTCAAATAGAGACATTTTGGTCGCAGAAGATGGGGTAGATCTGATGGCCATCAGGGCAAGCGGTAATCGGATGTCGCAACTTGGCCCAGAATCTACCACACATTTTTTTAGAATGCTCACAATTGTTTAACTGTACCTCTCAACTCCCCCCACTAGAGGACTGGCGTATGCAATATGAAGTTTCCTTTTTACCTCAAGTATCTCCCACATCTTGGTCATCACTTCGCTGGTGAAGTGACTTCCTCGGTCTGACTCAATCCTTTGCGGTAGGTCAAAACGCGAGAAGATGTGGTTGTTCATCAGGGCAGCTGCTGTTTCTGACTTGAAATTTGGGGCCGGGAGACATTCGACCCATTTGGTAAACAAGCCTGTTACTGTTAACATGTACGTGTTCCTCCTAGAGGAGCGAATCATGGGCACAATTAAATTTACTTGTAAATCTGACCAAGGCAGTGTCATCCCCCTCTTCTGGAGGGGAACTTGGTGTGTGAGTGAACTTGCTGAAATCGTGCACACACAAGACACCACTTCAAATATTCGTCGAGGTCCTACCCCATGTGTGGCCAGTATGCAACCTCCCGCAATATTTCTAGAGTAGTATGAAACCCTGATGACCGGCTGTGGCCGCGTCATGGGCATGACTTAGCATCAGGCTTCGGAATGAGGTAGGTACCACCCACTGGTCACAGCCAGAGATGGATCTCCTTACCAACAAACCGTCTTGGTTCGGAACCTTTTTGGACACTTCATCAACACCCTAAGGTCCTCTTTCCCAATGTAATCAGTATCCATCAGAGGAAAGTTCTCAGGGTCCTCAATGTATTGATAAAATCTCCCAATAATCAGAAACCCTTTGTGTGCCATGATTAAATCAGCATCTGGGGTCTCCTTACTCAACTGGGCAGTTGAGAGTTCATTGTGAGCATTTGTCTGGGACCTAGTGGGAGCAGTGAGCTGGATTTCCCCCAACAGGGACTCGATCTCAAGGAGCTCCCCCTGAATGGCTCCAGTTTTGGCCAACTGATCAGTTGGGTTGTTTCCAGTTTTGTCTGGCCCCTCTATTCTGGAATGACCCTTGATCTTCTTCCAATAGATGGTCATCCCATTAGAGGTGACCAGATCATCGATATTTTGTATTAACTTGCCCTGTTTAAGTGGTTTGTTATTAGCACACAGCATGCCTCTGGTTTTCCAATTAACCAGGTGCTACACAAACCCGTTCTGGACATAATCTGAGTCAGTGATTATGACTAGTTTGTGGAGTTGGTGTTGGACGGCAGTGAGGAACTGCCATCAACTCTGCCACCTGACTACTGCAGAGACCGATTTTGTACCCAGCAGAGTGTTCCGGGGCATCATTCACCCAGGCATTCCCAAAACCAGCCACCAGTTAACTTTTCCCTTTTGTTGTCAACATGGTAGAAGCACACATCCACATAAACTGGGCCATTCCCTCACACTTGTCTTCTTCATAGAAATTGTACAGGGAATTCAGGTACGCCTCCATGTTGCCCTGGGTTTTGATACTTTCGTCCTCGGGACAGTTTTCTATGGCATAATCATGCAAGTCAGCCAGACCTTGCGCGAGAACACTCTTCTTGTTTTGGCCATATCTGACCTCCACAGGAAAGCCTTGCGTTGACAGAATCCAGGAAGTAATTCTGGAATTACACACATTTCCGGCCCGGATTCTGTCACTTTGGAGGTATTGTAAAGTCTGGTGTGGATTCTCCACTATGATGTGCTCCCCCTGGATGAACGGGCGGTCTTTTTGTTAATGTCCACACCCTTGCCATGAGTGCCTTCTCACAATAGTTGAATTTTTCCTCCACAGAGGATAAAGTATTGCGTGCATAGGAGATAACTTTATTGAGTGTCATGCTTTTGATATAATACTGCTGTCAAGCATGTATTCGGGAACTCTGTCTCCAAGAAGAACTCCTTGTTTTTGACAGGGTAAGCTAGACAAGGTGTTAAACGGGATATCATATTGTGCTTCCTTTATTGTATATATTGGCCTAAGCCCAGTCGCTCTGCGAAGAAATCTGCGCTGCAAAGTTCTGATCTTAGATCGACTTAGCCGCCATTTTAGGTCCATCTGCCATTTTGATTTCCATTTCAAAGTCACTCTGTGTTCTAAAATGGTGGACAGTGTTTTTCGCTTGTAACCTAGCCGTCCTGACCTTCGCACAAAAGTTAATGTCTAAACTGCCCGTAGGCCAAATGTTAGGGTTGTGTAATGAGACCTTGTCCTACGTTTGACCTGTAGATCAAGGATTACCCGCGCTAACAAGTCCGATCCGCTGACATACATCAAATACAATGTTGTTTAAATACTAAACGTGAACACTTGTTGAACTACATTGTATAGGACATGTACTAAGGCTTAATGTTAAATCCAAAGATACACTGTTGTCATTGTGAGTTGTTGTTGTACAAACTGGAAATAATCCACGTGCATATAGTTGGATAAACTAGAGGTGAACTCGGCACAAACCCTAGACCAAGAATTATTAACCTGCAGAGGGGTTGGACATTACGATTGGAAAATGTATAAAACATGTAAATGTCTAGACGTCCAGTACCTCTCACACTGAAAGGGCTGGTATTCGCTGTGATGTACTGAGGGCCAGATAGCTATCTGATACTTTGTTTCTTTGTGAACTGTACAATTATTTGAATAAAGATCTGTGAATCTTTATAAGCCCATGTTTGGTGTATTTCCTTTTGGGGTACTCAGCCTCAATATTGTTCTTTGCTTTTACAAAGGCGCTTGTGAGATACTTCTTTTGAGTTGCTTTACTGCCACGGTTTGTTCTGGACCCCGCCCCCACTTGCACCCTTCCCCCCTTCAACAGATGGATCAGTGGTCGTGTGACCTCTGCGTAATCCTCAATGAACTTCCTACATAATTAGTCAGTCCAAGGAGGCTTCTTAGCTCAGCTCACACACAGTTGTGGGGTCTTTTAGTTTTAGGAGTGCTTCCACTTTCTTCTCCCTGGGACAGAGACCTTCAGGGGTTATTTCATGTCCCAAGAAGTTGAAACGGGTCCTGCACCACTGTGCCTTCTGGAAGGACAGTTTTGCTCTGGCAACCCTCAACTGGGTCAGAACCTAACGGATTTCTGCTATATGTTCCTCCACAGTTGAGCTTTTTATTAGGACATCATCCACATAGGCCATGTTACCCCTTTCACCCAAGTCGGGCATGGCCTTATATAAGGAGATCTTGAATGTATTACCGGAATATATGTATCCAAAGGGAGTCCGGGTTCACATGCACTGCTGCCCCCCAAAGGAAAAGGCCAGCTTGTATTGGTCCTCCCTACTGACTGGCACGGTCCAGTATCCATTTGTCAGGTCAATAGCAGTAAGGTCAATAGCAGTGTATATATTGGACCCCTGGATCTGGGCCAGCCGTTGGTAAATGTAGGGAAGAGGCCATTGGGACATGTGGACCTGTCCATTTAGCTCACTAAGGTCTGCGCAAAGACTCAATTTTCCATTTGGTTTTAAAATCCCCAGCACCAGATTATTAAAGGTGCTGTAGACTGGACGAATTATCCCACAGGTCCCAAGTTTTTTGATGATTTCTGTCAGGGACTCCATAGATGCGAGAGGCAAGCGATATTGCTTCACAAATACAGGAGTCTTTCCAGGGTCCATGGGAATTGTGGCAGTATGGATCTCGGTGTAACCACAGTCGTACAGGTCCACAGCCAAGAGATCTTAAAAATCGAAGAACACCTGTTTCAACCTTTGCTTTTGCTCCTCAGTCTCACAGATATCCGCTAGGTTGACCCGCTCTTCAACCATTTGCCTGAAGCCTGGGAAGACTTTGGGTTTCGCTATCTCAGCGGCCTCCTCCAATTGTGTGGAGTGGTCTCTGGTTAAAGTGTTGACCTGGACAGAGGGTTTCAGGTAGGAGAGGCAGTCATTGTGGACCTGGAAGATCACCTCATCCTGCTTGATGTCACAGGTCACTTCTTCCTCCCCATAAGGGCAGGGAGAGTACACCAGGAAATTCCCCCCTTGCCGGGTGAAGATCCTGTCTGGTTGTATGTCATCGTCATTGTCATTATCATAAGAGTAATTGGGGATTGGGCCTATCAGCTAATTTCCTAGATCCTTGGAAAGATTTCGGTCATCAACCACCATTCCAATGATGGTGCCCGCGCCCAGAGTGATACTCCTGAGGTTGCTGTTATCCATCACTATAGGAATGGTGTTGTGTTCTACATTGACTAATGGTGTTGGGTTTAACCCCAACCCCTGCTGTTGGAGATGGGCATTGAGATGTACATAGGCGTCAGGATTTTGTAATTTCTGTCCTCTTTTAATTTTTAATTCAAGTTGGAATTGTCTTGTCCATCCTGGGATGGTGACCCCCTCTCCAATTTGAACTTCAACCAAATATGGCAGCAATTGGGCTGAACGAAATGCTTTTTCTGATTCATCAAAGCCCATGGGATTGCCCCCTAGTTGGGACCAGGCCTTGTAATTTATAAGGTCCAAATTAATTGCAAACCGATTGAGAATGACACTGCCTAAATAGAATTCAGCAGAGACATCTCATACGACCCAACAATTATGTTCTATGCTTTTGACACCTATAGAAAATTGAGCATACACCTGCTAGGCAGGAGATGTTTGAAATTGAGAGTTTCCAGGCCCATTTCCCCCTTATCGATCAATTTAAATGTGTCAATGGTTGGATCTTTTGGGCACTTTCTGAACATGCTGATGAAGCTATTTCTGTTGTTCAGGCACACTCTGGCGAGAACAGAATCCTTCCCCTCATTTAACTGAATATGGAGGAACAACTGTTCCCTAATTTTCTGAATGTTAGCTAAACTCTGAGCTGGTTTTTCATCACTTTCGACTATAGAGTTCAGATTTTCCAATTGGGAATTGGTATAAAATTTCAAAGTATTTCCTTCCATTGTGGAATGCCACTTGAAACTGGAAGGAAGGTTGATTTTCAGGAATGGAGAGGGGTTCCCATCAACAGTTTGTTGTCCCACAGCAATTACTGTAATGTCAGGTATTTGATTATTTTGGAAATGAAACTCATTATGATCAGGCTTTTGTTGAACCATGTGGCATGTGCCATTTAAACTAGCATGGTTGACACTCTGTTTTAATTTTATTGGCCGGTTAGTCTGAGTCCAGAGGACCTTGTTCACACAGTCTATTATGGGAGACAACCTGCGAAGGATGTGATTCCCTAATAGACAGGGGGATCCCTCTGGAGTCACGACTATGAGCAGGTGTTTCACCCTAAGTCACCCAGTTTTTATTTCCAAATCCGCAGTCCCCTTGACAGGAATGTCATTCCTGTCGAAGTTCATGAGTTGTCCAGGAAGAGGGCTGAGAGGGATCTGGTGTCCCTCCCACCTTCCTAAATTTAGCTGCTCAAAGGCCCTTTTTGACAGAAGAGTGGCTTTCGATCCAGTATCCACCAGTGCTGAAAATGCACATTGCCCTTGCACTCGAACGTGGGGCATAGAATCTCCCCTCCTTCTCCTCAAGTGGGCAAAGGTAATGGGTATTTTGGGCAAGATGGGTGGTCAATTTCTTTATTTTGGTCTCCGACACGGTGGGGTTTTGGACATTTTTCTGTGCTGGAGTCTGGGAATCTGTAACAAAAATGTGGCATCCTGAAATAGGTGGGATTTTGGAATCCCCTGTTTCCCTTAGCTATGTGTTTCTCCCTCTTACCTGGTGGCAGTCACTAGCACCAAATTGTGGGGAGGATCCCTTCATTACTATTTATTTCTCAAGATGACAATTCTGGGGTTCAGGGATGGGTAACCCTGAATCAGTCCCCACACCCACCCAGTCTTCATTCAGATCTCTTGGAACCCATTTTTCTTTGGGAGGAATTCCCCCATCCCTGAAGGAGAAGATTTTTTTTCCCAGAATCCAGTATTCTTCCCTTTCAAACTGGAGGACACTAACCTCCTCCACAAAATGGGCCTTTTTGATGTCTGTATTTCCCCTACCCACCCTTTGTTCCCTGGGTTGCAGATTTTCGTGGGTAGTTTATTTTAGTTCCGGTTCTGGGCTGTCCAGGGGCTTTTCAGTTAGGAGAGTTGTGAATCATGATGAATACCTTCTTAAGAGAACACTTTGAAGGTTATGCTAAAAATGAACAACCTTGGGCACAGGCTTATATGACTAAGGTGGGAAGGGTGAAATCAGATGAAAACAGTTTTGTATGCTCCCTTCTTCTGTAGCCTTTGTGTGTCCAGATTGTTCCTGGATGAGGAAATACCAGTACCTAGGGCACATTGCTTATCTCACACTGCATTATGCAAAACAAAGGGACAATTCCAAGGAATTTCGGCTTCCATTAAATGGGAGACAAAAGCAGAATTGCTTTACGAAGATAACTTTATAAAAGAAAAAACAATGGTGAACAAGGCAATGAAATATATATTGACAGGAGCACAAAGGGGCGAAGTAAGAGTAACTAACCATACATTGTTGAAATTTACTGACAATCAAGGAAAAGAGATACCCTGTTTCTTGAACAGACCATGGTCCATGGTTACAAACAGCAGGAGAGGAGTTTATTTCTCTGGTTTGGTAGAAGGGATAATGGGATGCAGAGCAGATGAATTTATAGGATACTCATGGGAACCTATAGAAAATGCTAATAGGATTTGTCTCAAAGAATGCAAAAAATATGCCAGACTGTTAACATCGGTGGAGGATGAAGAAGCGCACGTGCACAAAACAAGGATAGAAAATCCTTCACTGTGTTTCACAAATAATGGCACAGTGGAGTTAGGGAACAATGTAGGATGCAAACGCATCAGGGATATGCCAGGCATGAAAGTAGGCACAGCAGTTCTAATGGACCTCTATTGGGCATGTGGTTCACAGGCTTATATGCAGTTCCTGCCACCTTTTGGTGGCACGTGCTCACTAGCAGTGTTTCATACAACACCACTAGTGCTGCCTCAAAGTCATGTGGTGCAAAATGGAGACTACCCTATGGTAAAAATAGAACAGAAATATAAGGTGTATGAAACACAACAATGCACAAAAAGAGAGAGTTACTTTTCTACGACAGCTAATGACGCACTGGGCGCTATCCCATCTGAACAGAGTCTGTTTAGAAAGGCATTGATGTTCCTGGTATCGCTGTTTGCCCCTGGCTTGCAAATAGCAGCAAATGCCAAATGGTTGCAGATAACAAGATGAGAGTTACTGTGGGTCATAAATGCCACTGAGAAAGGGCTCAATGCAATTAAGGAATATCTGAGAGCTATCAGATTGACGACTCTGCAAAATAGGTATGTCCTCAACCTCCTCACTGTCATGGATGGTGGCATATGTGCAAATATTAGCTGAATCTGTTGCACATTCATGCCAGCACACAATGAGCAGGATGGGGGATTGACAGAAACAATAACTTTCTTGGAAAATGTGTACACAAAAATGATCCAGGAAACTAGTGAAGCTGAAGATGAGAATTGGTTTGCGGCTCGGTTCTCATGCAAATAGCATTAACACAGTGCAGGAAAATGGGGGAAATGGTTGCACATGATGACAGTGATTTTGGATAAAGATAACGTGGTACACATACACTCTCACACGGATGAACCACATCAAATGCAGGCCATCGGCAGACCTATTGGACCCTCAGGTACCAGGTTTGACCAACCTTCCAACCCTGAATTATTTACCCTGCAGGGGGTTGATTGTGAAGGAGATGGGTATTGCTGCTTTATGGCAGTTGGGCCAGAGGAGTATGTAGAACAAGGAGGTAGTTTAAGGGATGTGTGCAGGGTATGAATACCTAAGTATGGTTATAACTGAATGCAGGAGAATGGAGATATGGTAAATAAATTGACCATAGGGGAATTGTGATCATGGAGATGCGAGTTGCACCAGGTCTGGCCATGCCCCCACCAGTTCCAGAGCATGAAAAAAAATATAAGCTGAGAACTGGTCTATAAACAGTTAGAAAAACACTAATGGCTGTGCAGGTTGCCATGGCAAGTAGAATAGGTTGTGTGACACAAGCAGCATGAAAGATGACTTTGCTTTCACATAAGTATAACAGGTTGCAGACTACCCAGACAGGGATATCAGTGTAGTATAGAGATGAGCAGGCAGGGAGAGGTTGCAGCATACACAGGCAGGGAATAACAAATGGCAGCATGCAAAATATACAAAGAACAATAACATGGTGGAGAAAGAACCAAAGTACCGTCATCACTCAGACCAAACCCTGCAGGGCCTCAATTTTCAAATACTGCATCCTGACATGAAATTGCTTAACACAGAAATCCAGGACTCATGATGTTCAGAAGATAAACTCAAACACCAAGGTCAGTGTGCCGATATGAGTTCTGCTTAGAAGCTGAAACTGCACCAAATAATGTTTTCCGGGGCATGCAGCTTGCAATTATCAAAGCTTATTAGTTTCAGGTGAGAAATAGACATATGGCCGAATGCCAGGTGCATGTAGCTACCGTCCCAATTGATCCCATAATGAATGCATTTACAGCACCCCAAGTGGCTGCCAAAGGAAAGCACACATATGTTAGAATAGCAGAAACTCCAATCAATAGATGAAACTGAGCTCTGAACAGTGTCCCTCTACCATGTGACCAAAACAATGGGTATTCATTCCAGGGCTAATTAGATAGTGCCACCTGCTATTTTCCCAGCACATCCAGACGGAGAGAGAACATGGCAAGGACATGAAAAGACTGGCAGATAAGGCCACAGGACTGGGAAGGAGAACAGAGTAACTTCTTTAACTGAATCATAGCAGTTCACATACCTCTCCTTCCCCACCACATACCTTGGCATTGCATACAAGTGCTTGTAGATGGATGAGCAAATAGCCAAACCATCAAACCCTGATCTTCTTGTCAACTAGTGTATTATAGTGCAAACCAATTGTATTTTAGATTGAATTCTATCCTTCGTACAAGGATGAACCGAGGGGGAGTTATTAGTTGTAAAATAACAAAAGTAAAAGGTTCACCTATAGATAACTATATGTTCTATATTCCCCCAACCAACTGAGTGAGAGAGCAGAAGATTGTTATGATGATTACTAACTATGACATCAACATAATGTATATCTGTTTTAAAACAATTATTTTCCTATCACCACTTGAGATTGTAATTTGTATCTTCTCCAAGCAGCCGTTTGTATCAGAATAAAGATGGGTTTTCTTGTTCACTTGGAGTTACTCTGGTATTTCTTTTTTCTCTTTATTAGTGTACTTGGGCCTATCTAAACACCAGCATCCACTGGCTCTTGGAGATACCCGATCTCCAGAAATGAACTTCCTCTGACGTGCAAAGCCTGGCAGGGGACTTCATCGCAGCATGTATGGGTTGAATTCACTGATCAACCATTGGCATGAGGTTCTTTAAGGAGTAGGGTTGTCAGGCCCTACATCAAGTGTAGGATGTATAGGACCAGTTGAATATGAATTGTAAATATTCTCCAGAGACAGACTGCATAACATGAGAAGGCAGTTTTCCTATTTTTCCTTTAGTTCTTGTTTCAAGTCATGAAATGTAGTGGCTTGTCATTGAGTGCTAGTCTCCAGATATGGTTACTTTCTCAGCCAGGTAGAGTTGTGTTTTGGTTCTGACTACCTTGTATACGATGCAAAATGCTTTGAAATAAAGCAAGCTTGAAGGGGTTGTTAGTGTAGTTCCTTGAGAATGGGTGTGACATAGTTGAATATTCCTAGTCCTATGATGAGGGACGCTGCAACATGCTAATTGGCTTTCAGAAAGGCCAAGATAGCATCTGACAACCCTGTAATTGAGTGTTGCCATTGCCAGTGTGAGAGATGAGCAGATATACCAGTGGATAGCTGTTATGAGACTCAATGACTGGCTTGACTCTGTGGAGGAGTGTAAACGGGCACCAATGCCGCTTGAGTCTTTTTGCCGATGGGTGTATTGAGTGTGAGGTCACAGTTGATGATAAAGCCCAGATGTTTAGTCCTGAGTACGAGTAGAGGCATGAATCCATGAAGCCTCTTGTCAGCCAGCTAATTCTAGACTTGAGCACACTTAGTTAAAGTCTGGTTGAGCTTCAGGTAGGTGCTTGATATCCAGACCTGTATTAGGAACTCGCAGTGCTTGCTACAATGTATGCTGTTGATTAATATGATATTTAGGTAAAGCTGTGTGTCCTCTGAATATTGATGTATCTTGATGTCAGTGTTGACAAGAATTTCCCCCATATGTTCATTGTAGGGGTTGAAGATGACAGGGAGCATTGTCCTTTTCTGCCGGTTACTGGGTGGCACATACATCTGTTGTGTATCCGTCCATTTATTCTGATTTTCAATCCAGTTTCACAATTAGAAAAGCCATATTGCTTTTAAGCACTCTGCCCTAGATCTGCTGTCATACATTAGCTCAGCGGTGTTTGGTTTGGCACAATGATTTATCTATAATTTCTGTGAAGACTGTTTGAAAAGAGAATCATTTTCATTCATTTACGGCAGTATTTAAACTGAGAAAATGTATTTTATTATATCACAGACAGTTCTGAGTGTTTGTGTCCAAAGGAATGATATGTAAGGATTGTATAAATAAATGTTGACATAGAGAATAGGAATTGTGGTAAAATAGTTCACATCATTAAGATATTCCAGTGAAAAGCCTTCCTGCAGAGGTCATGTGCTCTAGCACCTTGAGTCATCTCACATACTAGATGGAATTACCATGATGATCTCGGACCCAAATAACCAGACCGACTCAAAGAATATGGCAAAGTACTACTTTATTATTAGCATAACAATGAAGCAGGGCAATCTGGCAGGTAACAGGCAGTAATTCATGCACTCGGGAGGATATCTCAGGGGCAACGTGCTCACCTTTTGAAACAAGATGACACAGAGCAACAAAAGTGCTATCCCCGCATCCGCGCTTAGAAACCTCTGGGTATTAAGCACATTATAAATAACCTATAATATCATATCACTCACACCCAACTGTAACTATAAAAAAAGTTTTATACCTCGATATGCGTCATCTATCATGTCATGCTGCATGGCACACTGTAAAACCGTTTGAAGGAGAACTTGCTTAAGAGAACATGTGTATCTATAGTATGTATAAGTGTTAATAATTTCATTGGCTGCCCCTTATCTGGTGGGCACATCTTGAAACACCTCTAAAAAGGTATAATACTGATTAGAGTGGAAAAATGGCAGCAGGTTGGTTTTTGCAACATTGAATAGCATGTTGCTACATAGACCCTCTGATTGGGTGGCATGCATTCCCAACCTTGAACTTTTGGATCGTTAGCCGCATGTAAGCAAAATGAAACTCAGGTGCCAAGAGTAACGTCAGACTACTCCCCACTTTCCCAATTAGTCCATCATCTCTCAGCGGTCAGACCCCAAGCCAAGGCTTCTCCTTTGCAGTTGACGTGACACCTGTTCTCTGTTCGGGGACTTTCAAAGGAGTGTAGGAACACCATTATCTTAGTTTGGGCTTCATATATAGCCCTGGTTTTTGACTTATGAATCACGTGTGAGGATGCCACAAATGTTCCCATCTCGACCTTCAATTTACTGCTATTTGATTCAATTGAACTGGGTGTTGTTACCCTTCTTAACCTCTGGAGACTTGCTCACTCCATCTGGCATAGGTTTTTCGCATCTTTAATTGTCCAATATTTGTCTCTTGCAGATGTTTTCTTCTTTGCATAATCTAAGAGAAATATGTTTTATGTACATGGCTTATCCTTTTGACTCCCCTTGCAATTACTCCTTGAAGTAGCATCCTTGATCCCAGGCCAATACACTCATCTTTAATCCTCACACAACGCTGTTTTCTAGCGTCTCCTGACTCTGCAGCCCTGGTCTGTCTCTGAGGTAGCTTGATAGGTCTCAACACAAATCCGACATCCACGTTTCCATCAGGACCATTCTAGCTATGTTATGTTTTCCTCTGCATCAAGCTTGTATATGTCTCATCTACCTTGTGCTTCTGCATATATACACTTATTAGTCAGCAGGTTACTTTATCTTCTTTGCATATATGATTTCTTTATATTCAATTACATGTTTCTCTTGTTACTTCAATTACATCTTTATTCTTTGAGTATTTGCATATTGGTTCAGTCAGTCTCTGTATCGTTCCTCTATGATGTCACTCTGCCTTCGTCAGATTTCACTTATAGTTTTATTATGTTCAATGGTGCGTGCAGACATCCTTCCACCCTTTCGGTGCAAGGGTGCATTCAATACTGGTGTCTGAGTGCATATCGTCTCTCATACACTCGATGCAGTATTGGGATGATACCTGATGTCGCAATTAGGGCTCTTCTCCTGCTGTTCCAGTATGATGGAGATGAGAGGGCGAGAATTAGGGATGATGTGTCCACATGCTCCTCTACATTCCCCCCTCTTGTCCTCAACCACCTCCTCTTCTTCAATCTTCTTCATTCTCTATTCACATATAGGTTTCTTTGGAATCCACCCCCCTCAGGTTCCCCACGTTCGATATTTGCTCAGCCACACTCCAGGTCATGTGACAGCATTCTCCAGTTGGTTGACAAAATAACCAACGTCATACATATTTCTTGTGATCCTTAGGGTAGTAGAACTTTGTTTGTGGGGTTACCAGGGGACTTTTCTTTATGTTCTCATGGATGGTGTCTCTATTCACATCAATCATTATCTTCATTCCAATAGCGTTTTTGGCAGTCTTTTGACATTGTCCCAAAATGATCCTTATGAGACAGAATCCTAGCAATACCAACACTCATATTGCTCCAAGTATCTTGAAGGAATTTGCCAGCCAAGTCATAATCCACGTAAACAGAGATGAAAACCAGTCATCTCCTGCTGTTTCCTCAACGTCATGCTCCATCTTCGTATGTAGGGTCATCAGCATAGTTATGGCTTCTGTCAGGGTTCCTTCTCTATCATTGGAAGGTATACAAGTACAGCAAGAAGGCCCGAGCTTGGTGCACACGCCTCCTTTCATTGGTGTAATTAAGTCTAGGACATTCCTGTTCTGGAGGGTCATAAGCCTAATGGACCTCAGTTCTTCTATGATTGAATTAAATCCTTTTGTCAATACATTGATCATTTGCAGCAACTCCCATCTGGTGATCTGCAGCCACTTAGCATTGACTGCAGTCTGAAGACCTGGCATAAATATAGATGTAATTATCATTTCTGTTTTGCTGAATAATGTGCCCTCATCTGATGTCATTATAGGCTTCTATTGACTTTGATGAAAAATAGTTCTCCCTCTTTAGTCAGCGGAGTTTGAGCGACCTCTTCGTTCTCTGATATTTATCCATTTTTGGAAATTTGTCAATATTGATATCACTTTGAGGAATCACTAATGCAGGAACATGTATGACAACAATGGAACATGCTGCTCTCCAATTTTTAGGAAGCTGCATGTAAGCTCTGGCTCCACAGGCCAAATATTGATCCATCAGCACAGCAGTTCCAGTTCCTCCATTCATTCCTGGTACTATGAGCACCTGCTTAAAACCTTTACTTCCTCCAACCAGAACCAGGCCTTCATTCTTAAAACATGAACATGTTATCACATTTTCTAGTGGTATTATCGATACTGGTCCTGCATCATGTGCAGACATTTCTTGTGCAATAAATGTTTCGACTGCGTTCATGGCATCGGGGATGAGAGAACAAATATAGCTGCTTTCTTCTGACGGTCTCTCTCCCTCCTCCTACATGTGCTGGTACCATAGGTTATTCTTTACGGGAGCTGAATTATCAAGATATGTATTTATTCCTTCATGACCTTCTCCAACATCTCTTTTAAGTTGAACAATTTGTGTAGTAAAATTAGGAAAGATGCTGCTTTTGTTTGTGTTAGGGATCATAAAGGATGTTTCATTGTCCCCCACAGTATCTGCGAAGAAAAGACAAATAATAAACCAAAATGAAATCACAATTACCATTCCAGAAAAACTCATCAACTTTCTTGATGCTAGTGAGTCTCTCATATTTTGAAACCTTCCCATTTTGTGTGATTTAATATGTAATTGTGTTATCCTCTGTTACTCACACTTTCATATCAAGAACTGTGAAATGATTTCCGTGATAATTCTGAAAATAATATGATTATTTTTAGGACTGCCAAGAAGTGTTGTAATGTCCAAATGTGGTCTTATTAAAGCTGTGTAAGATTGCAATATGTAGGGGAAAACAGCATACAATTATGTGTGCAATGTTATTATGATGGGTAGCATAGAAGTTACAGTGTATTCCTTGTCTTTTGGCTCCAGTGCATCAACACATTGTTCCTTGTACCTATCAAAAATGTTCCAGGATAGCTGCACGTCCATTCTTTCCTTATTATTTCAAGGGTATTTTTTATTATTCCTTTCACTCTTGTTCTTTGCTCTTGGTTGCTGATCTTGTCTGCATACGCTGAACCTCTTCTCTTGCTTCACTGTCAGTAGATACAAGAGAGGTTGAGGTTTCTTCCTTGTACGGTTTGATGTCATCCATCACTGTAGCTTAACAGCTGTTGGAGTAACTGCTTCCACCTCATGGGGTCCCTCAAAACAGGGTTTATTCCAAGTGCAGACACAGTTTTGTATCAGCACCTGGCCCCCTAAATATACGCTGGATTGTTTGAAAAGGCTGTCTGGATCAGTTGGCTGGCTTTCTTCTCCAATCCTCTTTGACCCCTTCTGCTGGTTCTTGATCTGTTGAGAAATAAAAGAGACACTACCGGCCATAGTTGCCAAATAATCATGTATCTCATCACCTAATGTCTTCACTAGACTGTGGGCATCAGTTTCTACCCTAGTTGGTGAAGCAAAGGGTGTTCTCATTCAGCATCCAGTCACCAACTCAAAAGGAGTTAGGTGGTGATCTGAGCCAGGTGGATTTTGCAGTGCATATAATGCAAGGGGTAAGCAGTGTAACCACCCCTTCTTTAAAGTAATTTTAATCTTAGTTATTCTCACCTTAGGTATTCTGTTTAATCGTACACAAATCCCATTCACCTTTGGGTGATAGGTAGAAGAGAAAGTGTGTTTATCCCTAATAAAAGAGGGACCTGCTCAACTAGTTCATTTAAAAAATGCTGTCCATTATCAGACCGCAGAACCTTGCACACACCCCATCTTGGGAACACCACAAACACAAGGAACTTGGCAGCACATGTGGCATTGGGGTGTGTACATACCACTACCAGCATGTACGTACAACTGTTACATGTCAGCAACATATCCACATAATCTATATGTAGATGCTGAAATGGGCCATTGGGTCTAGGGATTGCTCCACTCACTGTTCACAATGTGCGCCCTGCAGTTAATTTCTGGCACACAATGCAATTCACAATAAACTCTGCCACATGTTCTTACAAAGTGGTGAAAACCAATCTTCTGCAATTGTAGCAGCAACACTATCGAGTCATATAACCAGGTAGAGAAGCTGCTCCAGAGCTGCCTTCAATACTTCTAGAGGTATAACTGGCTTTGCAGTACTATCCTGCACCCAGATTGCATCAGTGGGGGATAAAGAACACCCCTGTTTTCTCCAAATATTGTGGTCCTCCTGTGAGGCTCAACCTTGTGTTTCAATTAACTGAACAATAGACAGCATGTTAAAGCTCTCCTTTACCAACATGCATTGTCCTGTCATCTGCTTAACACTTCTTACTTCAAAATCAGAAATATTTAGGAACCATGCTGCCTTTTTGGCTTCTAAGTCTGTGGCTTCATTTCTGCAAGAAATGATGTCTTTTCTTTTAGTATGTGCTGCACCTTTTACAACTGTGCTAGTCAATGGGAGTCTTAATGCCTCAATAAGCTTATCCAATAGGGCCACATGCTGCACTTGAGTTCTGTCTTGTGGAGGAAGCCCCTCCTTTTCCAGCATGACACACCTGTGTGTACAGTTGACGTCACATAGGCAGAGTCAGAGTACACCATCATTTCCTCATTCTCATATCTTTGAAGTGCAGCAATAATTACCACAAATTAATTCTGCAGCTTGTGCTGAGCAATGCGAAGGCAATCTTGCGCTTGTAACTACTTCAAATTCACCCTCTCAGTTCAGCTTTAGTACTGCTAACCCAGTATCCCTTTTGCCAGTCGTCTAGTCAATTTCTGAAGAACCATCAATAAAGAGAACCACCCCCCGAGAGCATTTTTTCTAACACAGGAAATGTCATCATAAAATTCAGTATCCTCTCCTACTGGTTCAGCTATAATATTGATGGTTTCACTATTCTGCATCTAACAATTTTGATTGGAGGGTTCCAGTTATGCAGATAATTACCCTGTACACTGAGGTTCTTTGTGTGGTTAATGTACTTTTGGGTTTCTCTAGAATGGCAAATAATGTGTGCTCAACAAATAATGTTACTGAATACCCCCCCATACTTGAAGCCTTTTCAATTGCAAATGCAGCAGCAGCTAAAGCTTGTTCACAACCAACTTGACTCACTCAGAGACGAAGGCAAGCCCACTCTCCTTCTCTTACTAGACCTCTCTGCTGCCTTCTATTTGGTTGACCACAAAATCGTGTGCCTCCATCTGACTTCAGCATCAAATTACTCAATGGAAGACACGTCATGGTTAGCCTCATTCCTGGCTGAAGAACAATAAGAGTCTTCTCAGTAATTGCCCATGCTCCCCCTGCTCCCACCTAATGTGGGGTTCCCCAAGGCTCTTGCGTCTCACCAACAATTCACAATGCATTCACCAAACCCTTTTTCGACCTTCTGTATTTCATCAACATCTCCTGCACCAACTAAGCCGATGATGCGCAAATCCTGCTACCCCTCACCAGCAATTACATGGAAGACTCTTGCTATCTAAACACTATCTACTTAACCATCCGAGCCTGGATGGCAGCCAACGGCCTATGCCTAAATGATGAAAAGACAGAGATATTGATGGTCGGACCCCATCAGTTATCACCAACCTTTGCCCACCATATGCTAATTTCAGCATAGATGGTTTGCAGATTCCTGTCTCCACATCGGTAAAGACCTTTGGGGTCTACCTGGACTCCTCTATCTCCCTGGAACGCCAGGGCAATGCCATTGCCACATCAGCCACATACACGACAAAGCGAATTCATGCCGCCAAACTCTTCTTAGCCCCAATCAATTGCCTCACCTCTACCAGAGCCATCAATGGAGCCAAGTTGGACTATTTCAACACCCTCTGTGCCGAGACATCTCCACAGAACATTGATAAACTACAAGTAATCCAGAACAATGCAATCTGCACAGATCTCAACATCCCTAAAAGAGAGCATATATCAGAGGCAACAAGAAACGCACACTGGCTGCCAGTCAAGGAAGGATCATCTTTAAAACCCTATAGATCACACACAGCTACTTGTCCAACTCTGCCCATTCATACCTGACTCAATGCTTCACAAAAGTCCAATCCTCCAGACCTACAAGGAGGGCCTACACCACCAGACTTGTCCTACCTATGTCTACGCAAGCAGAAAGTGGAGGTGCCAGTTTTCATTTTGTGGCCACACACAAATAGAACTTACTCCTGCCTCACCTAAGATTGGAACACTCTTATTGGGCCTTCAGAAACACCTTGAAATCTGGCTCTTTGCATAAAGCTCTGAACACTGTTTGTTCTTGTTTTCTCCTCAGCTGTCTTTGCACACCCCCGCCTCGAGTTCAAATGCACCTGGATGCAACGGCGCCTGTATGCCAGAGGGTTATGTGCGCTTAATAAATGTCAGAGTAAATAATAAATACATAATGCCTTTTCATAACTGGATCTGAAATCCCACTGTAATAGGCCAGTGGTTTGTGTCCATGTCCTAATGTCATTTTCTGTGGGAGAACTGATGTCATAACTTGTCCATTTGAATAGAAATTAAGCACATTTCTTCATGATAATCTGAAATTCCTAGCACAGGTGCTCTACTGATTTCCTTTTTTAATTCCTCAAATCCTTCAATCATTTCCTCTCTTCATGTTATTTTACTTGCGTCCTCCAGTGCTTCTTTAAGTCCTTTTAAAAGTGGTTGTAGTGTAATCGAAAACCCAGGCCCTACAATAGTGACAATGGCCTAAAAATTGTTGTATTTCCCTCACTGTTTTAGGTTCTGAAGTCTTCATAATTTCTTCTGCTCCTTCAGATCTCCCCTGCGTATATACACTTATTAGTCAGCAAGTTACTTTATCTTTTTGCATGTATGATTTCTCCATATTCGTTTACATGTCTCTTTTGTTACTTCAGGTACATCTTTATTCTTTGAGTATTTGCATATTGGTTCAGTGAGTCTCAGTATCTTTCCTCTATGATGTCACTCTGCCTTCTTCAGATTTCCTTTACAGCCCTGTGATGTCCAATGGTGTATGCAGACATCCCTTCACCAATGTTCCCTTCAAGCTGTGAGCATGTGCGCTTGCCCAGCTACCTTCTGGGTGCCGCTCAGACGATTTTTAGCAGCGCACACAGACAATTCTCACCTATTTAAAAAGATTTAATAAGGCACAAGCCACAGCACTTACCGGAAATGTTCTTTCTCTTAAAATAAGCAACTCAGCTTGATATTCTGCTAATTTGCATTACACTGCTATGCACCTAAAATCTCTTACACCAAAATACAAAACAAGAGGTTAAAAACTAATATGAAAAACTGGCTCCATGAACAGAAGAACCTAACCAATCCAACAAGTCTGCCTGCACACATTAACCAAACATGTTGTCCCCCCTCCGATGACTCCTAAATCTGACTCTATCACACTTTTACCTTTTAACTCTAACTTCTGCCCCAGAGTACATTAAGATACTACCGGACAACCTTGACTCTTCCTCTCTTGGCTCTGCAAAAAGTTGGCAGACGTGTACCTACGTTCACTTGTTTTGTTTGTTGTAACATGAATAACGTTCACGCGCCAGAATTTCTGTTACTTATTGTGCCTTACCAAAAGCGTCACCCACACTATATAATCGAACTACCAGCTCAAATATCGGAGACTGACTGTAAGTAGGCAGGCTACTTGGATACGTAACCAAATCCCATACTTCCTCTTCTTTGTACATATGTCACCCAAGTGCTTCAAAGCGGCCCCCTTGTAAGTTAACACATTATAAAACTTAGATATTCAGTTGCTCTCTAAAGATTCTGAAATACAAATGTGATACTCAGTGTCTCCTACTTTAGCATTACTAACATTACCCTATAAGTAGAGAGCAACATTGCAATATCATTACCTTAGCCTATAAGGGATAATGGGTATGAACTATGCCTGGGATTACTCCTCCATAGTGTCAGGGCACCGGATATTCATACAGGAGAATGATTTTCACACAATCTGCATCATTTCCAAGTTTTCAGAGTTCCTTTGGGCATAGACCTTCACACATTATATGATAACTCGCTTCTATACAAACATGGTTTCACTGAGCACTTGTGTAATCCTGCACAATGAAATAAGGTTGGGGTATGTTGTAAACAATCTTGTATGCACTGCAAAATACTTTTTGTACATGCAGAGTCATGCCATTCTTCAAATGCACATAATGGCCCTCATTACAACACCGGCGGTAACCAATGGCACTATTAGCACCATGGTTGCTGCCGGTATTGTAACAAGTCCGCCAATGGTAAATGGGGAAATACCACCCCATTCCAAGGTTGGCGGGGCGGTAATTCCCCATTTACCATTGGGCCTTCCCCATTCCCATTTCTGCCCCATAGTGCTCAATGGGACTGGGGAAGGCGGTAATTACGGTACCGCAAATTGCGGTACAGTAATTACCTCGGAAGTCCCTTTGCGGGTCCCTATTTTAACGGCTGGTCCAGACCAGCTGTTAAGGTCGGGAGCCGCAAATGGACCTCGTAATCAGGCGCTAAGGGTTTAACGGCGCCAACACCTTTTACAGTGCCGTTAAACCCTTAACGCTAGGGTTTTCATCACCCCCCAATATGTTGAGGCATTTAAATATGCCTTGTTTGCAAAGTATTGTGGGTCTGTAAATAACCCACTGAGTGTTTTAATGCTACAATCCCTCACTTTTTACAGCGCTCTAACAACTATCAACTAGTATTGGAGGCAAGCACAGGGGCAAGGGAAGGGTGTGCGTGGAAGCATCACTCCTTGCAGGTTCCGGGTGATGAACACATTTCAAAGACCAAGTAGACATTTTGGCAGTACACTGAAGGAAATGTGTTGCGTGTTTGCTAAAGGATAGGAAATTCTAGTACCCATCTACTAGACAACAGCAGCATCTTTTTTTCTATGCTCAACTGCTGAGGGCTGTTCAATGTAACCATGTGTTCTGTGTGTGCAGTCTCTAGCATCTCCCTGCATCTTATTTAACAGATCACAAATAATTACAGAAGAGGAATCCATAGATACAGAAGAAGACACCCAATCAGTTGTTGTGGGATGTATTTACCCATGCATCCGAGCCCTACCTCAAAACTGTGCAGTACTGACATGAAAACATCATGATGGCCAGAGCTTCCCAGAAAATGCACAGGGAAATGCAGGAAGAATAGGCTGCCACCCATTTTTGCCGATGTTATGGGCACAGAAGGACACTGCCTAAAACCACCATTGGACTACCCGCACAGTAGTCTGAAACCATTGGGAATGGCAATGCTGATTGCCAAATGCAACTAGAATTGTGGGGAATTCATTCTTAAATCCCAAAAATGGGTGCAGTACCAGTACTCACCACTATCCAAAAGCCGGCAATTTAAAACAACACCAGATTTTACTTTTTTGTAGAAAACTGAATAAATGAACCCAAAACATGCCAAAGAAAGACTTACTGAGAGGTGGATACAACGTAAAGTGATATTCTGAAGTGACTTGAAGGTTTATAACAAGACTGGCTGAGCTGTGGATTGCAGCAGTTTAAGTTGCACTGGGTTAAAGACACTAAAATCGAAAATGTTTAGATTAAATGAGTGACCTATGTTTGGTGTCACATGCCTTTGTAACTGTTGAAATGCCATAGTTTGGCACTTAGAATCAGCATTCTAGCTGCATATGTAAAAATGTTTAGTTTTATTTGAATGCAGGAACTGGGGAACAAAAAGTGACATTTTATCTGAAACTGGCTTAAAGAGATTCCAATTCTGCCTGGCAACTACCCCCATCAGGAGTGAAACTTGAGTCACAGCTGTGTTTCCAGGCCTAGCTGCCCTTTTGCTGCTCACACTAAGGATATGCCATCTATCTGATAATTGAATTACCTGTGCTCTGCAGGAAAGTGAACAAAGCCCTGTCCTGGCTCAGGCAAAGGTTTTATTGGCAGGAGTCGTAAATGGTCGTAAAAAGTGGCTTCCTCCTGAGGAAAGGGGAGGAGCACTGCCTGTGAGAGCAAGCTGGCTTGGCAGAACTGGATAAACCAGTATTTCTACCTTGTGCTGAGAGGAAACCACACCCCTTTGGAGCCAGAACATAACTTTAAAAAGATGGATCATTCATAGAGCGGACATGTGAAAATTTTATAAATGACACCATAACTCTTGTGATTTTTCTGCCCACAGTTTAAGAGGTTTTTAGAACCGGTGGTATGTTCAGGGGGGTGTTAGCGGAAAAGTGGATATTACTCTACATGTATGCATGTTAAAAGTCTGAAACTTCATCAGTTAATGTCCATACTCCCTGCGCACATGTATGTAAAGTTGGGTCAATGTCAGAAATTGAAAAATCAGTTAAAAAGTCAATTATGTGCCATTTCTGAATGCAAGCTCTTAGAAACAGCAGATTTGGACAGAGACATGGCTAAATTCAGCCACACCATGTATATGTAATTTCAAGCAACTGTGTAACTGTGAAATATGTCTTTTATTATCAAATATAGAATGTGTGCAATCTGACAGAGGAGTGTCCTATCTGCAAGCCATAAAATGACATCCCTCTGACTCACAGTTCATTCCCCAATCAAATGATAAATGGAAGTTTGACCAATTAGAAGCTGAGAGAGAGGTAGGGTCAGTGATGCTAGAACACACCCACATTCTAAACACATAAAAGCAGACAGACAGGACAGATAGGGACCTTCAATTCCATCTGCCGCTGGAAGCTCTGCCGGAAAAATCCATACTTACCTCCATCAACCTCCAGAAAGCCAAACTAGAGACTTCAATCTATCCAGAACTAAGAGACCAGACCAGAGAGAAAGCAGTGCTGTACCCAGAGAGACCCAGACCAGCAGAGAGAGCTGACCCAGATCACTGTGAAGTGCAGAGGCCAGACCAGACCAGACCAGAGTCCAGTTTAAACCCTGACCAGATCCGTGACGAGGCCCATTTAATTCAAGAATATAGTGTGAGTACCCAGCAGAACTGTGTAGAACCAATCTCTTAGTTTAAATTCATCTAATTCAATCTATTTAACCTAAGTAGAACTGTCTCCTAACTGTCACCTGTCATTTGCATAGCTGTCACTTGTCATTTTCTAGTTGCAAAGCTGCACTTGTCTTTTTGAACTTTAAAATTTCAAATCTGAAAAACGACCTTTATTTAATCGCTCATATCTCCGCAACCGTTTGTGCTAGAGACTTGCAGTAACTTTCATTTGAAAGCTTAGTATCTTAGCTTTGAATCGCACCAATAACCACCTTCCTACCCCTTATAATTTTACCGCAATCGCGGAACACGCATTCGCGAATTTTACCGCGATTTGCAAATTTCTTCACATGTAAAAACTGCTGCTGCTTGCCTTCCATTTGCCAGAAATTCGTTTAACCTGCTAACTATCCCTGCATCATTGCTAGTGAGAGCCTGGACTAATATTAACTAGATACCACTCACCCTGAACCTCTGAAAGGGAATTAAAAGCATTTCCAGCATATTTCTCATCCATTGCTAGCACATATCAAAGCATTTTGCCTGTGTTTTCAAAACTCCTATCTGTTTTCTGTAGTGTAAGCTTGCTGGGGTGAACTGATTTACATTGATTGCATTTCTGAGAACTGGGTGTTTTCCTTCCATTTCCTTGCCTTGCATCAAGGGGGGGAGGGGATTGCCAGAGAAAAGTGATTACATTGTTTGGTTGAAATCATATTGAGTATTTTCTGTACTGCATTCATTGAATATTGCATCCACCTGAGCTTACATAAAGCATCCTCTACCACATTATACTTTTGTTCCTATTTACCAGTGTGCTACCTTATCCATTTCATGTCAACTCATTAGTGATTATAAGAAGTGTGCTAGTGCCAGATTCTCCGTTGTTGATCTTTATCATATCAGATTAAGTGTGCTATTCAATTATTAATTTATTATAAAGTGTGATATATATATATTTTAAATTATCAAATAAACCTTTTAAACTTGCAAAACAGAACTACTTCTTGGCTCAGTGGGGTCAGGGGGATTCCAAGAGAGGGGTGTTATATAGGGATAGTCATCCAGAACGCATGAACTGGACATAAAGATATATCAATAAGGGTTTTCATTCAGTATTCTAGACTAGGCGTTAACTTAGCTGTAGTGCTGAATTGAATCCTCTTACAAATTGGGGGCTCGAGCCGGACGTTTGGGTTAGAATACCACTTGTGCAGCTTAATACAGTGTGCTAACTGACGGGATACATACATCCGGTCGGATCACCACGCTGCATTACGCTGTGAAGCATTCCTCAAAAGGGACACTCCAAGAAAAGTTCTGTTCTGCAAAAATAAAATACTAACTTCTGTAAGTCAGGACAGAGACCAATCTCTAGAATGACGACCTTAGTAGACATGAAAATAGCCAGAGAGCACCTCTTGCATAAGCTATTTGTGAGAGGTGAATGGACCGAACAGGGCCAGGATGCGTGGTTGCAGGCCATCACACAACAGGTCACTGAAACAGGGTCAGATATATATAGAGATCAGGGTCCCTTACATGTGGCCCTGAGTGAGCTATATATGGCTCCTAAAGCCAAAGAGGAACACAATAAGATTGCCAGGATAGCAGCATACCTGTACCTATATATGGGAGACATGCAGGATAGATGTGCTGAAAGCCAAAATCTGGCAAATAGGCAACAGATGGTGTTAGAGAAGGCCCAATCTGACCTGGTCTCTTCTGAGCAGAGGCTGCAGAGGAGCCAGGAGTCAGAAGATGATAGTAGGCAGCACATCATTAAAATAAAGAAGGATATGGATGTGCTGCAACAGGAAAAGGTAGAACAGGATACTAGATTTCTGGCCCTGCAGAAGGAGCACCAAGACAGTTTGGACTCCTTACTGCAGAGCCAGAAAAAGCTGGAGCAACAATTAGACTTTAACAGGGCATGCACGGAGCAGGTAGCCACCCTGCAAAGTCATCTAGATAGAGTGAAGGTAGAGAGCAACAAGCTGATCTTGAAAGACCTGGATACCCAGGCAGAGTTTGATGAGGAGCGCCAAAAAGCTGGTGCCCTTCAACGGCAAAGGGATGACCTGGCGGCACAAATGCAGGCTCTTAGTCAGGAAAGAGACGCCATAGGCCAGGAAGTCTGCCACTTAAAAAAGGAAATTGAAGAAAATCACCTGGCCCTCCAGGGGCTGGGTGATCTCCAAAAAGAAAACCAGAACTTGGTAGAGCACACCAGAAGGGTGGAAGATGCTCTAGCAAGAAAGGAGCAGGCCAATAGGGACACTGCCCAGGAGGTAAACCTCCTGCAGCAAAGACTGGCCCAGTTCTCCAGGACCAACCAGGAAGCACAGAGGGAGAATGAGGCCCTCTGTCAACACAATGATAGGCTCCAGCAACAGGTAGCGATGCAGGAGAAACTGATAGAGTCGAGTAAGGCCTTAACAGAGGAACTGAAGGCACAAATGCAGGCTCTTGCATTGCAACAGGGAGCAGGGGCGGATAGAGATGAGGTTCGCTGGGAAATGGAAACTCCGGAGCATAACCTCAGGAGCCCTAGTACCAGAGGCCCTCATACCTCTCAGTCCCTGGACTCTGCCACCCCCATGTCCCCTGGTGCACATGAGCACAGGGCCACAGGGATGGCAGATTACTATCCAGCTAAAAGTATGGGGCTCATAGGCCAGTACCACTCAGGAATGGAGGGGTGGGCATCCGGGTATGGGCACCCAAGTACAGTACAGTTCAGTGGGGAACCCCAGGAGAGTAGGCCCATTAAGGGCATCCTGAAAACCTCTGCCCAGTTAGGTCAGTGGAGGGGGTACCCATCAAATCCTGGCAGCAAGGAGGAATCTGAAGACTCCTCTGAACTGCGCAGGACACAGGAGACCAGGTCCCCACATTCTGCCAGCCATTCCCAGGCTCGCAGAATCCGGGAAAACCTGGAAGATCAGACGGGAACCTCTGGGAGCAGTGCCTCTGAGTCCGAGGATGAATGGACAAGGGTTACCCGAACCAAAAAGGCCAATAAGGCAAAAAGGGCCTTGCTTAAGGACCCCTTAAAGCAGATTAAGGCGATCAGGAGCGTCATCACGCCTTACCATAAGAACGCTAAGTATTCTGTTTGGGAGCACTTAGAGTTGTTTGAACAAATGATGGAGACTTTCCATTTGAAGGACAGCCAAAGCTGTATTCAATATGTAAAGTGGACATTCTCCCCGGAATACTCCAGTTTCTTTGCGGGGCTGGAGGATCAAAATCATTTAAGATGGTCCACATATAAGGCGGCCATCCTGAAACATTTTTCTGTTCACAGAAATCCTCAAGAGGCTCGCAAGGCAGCCTATAATTTGCAATGTGGGGAGGATCAGGCCCCACAAGAATTTGTGCAGGAGTTAAAGCGTGCTTTTGCACAGACCACAAGAAGGGTGCGCACGGATAGCAGGGAATTTATTAATACGTTTTTCCATGCCTTGCCCAAATATATCATGACCCAGCTTGTGAGGGATTTTCACGAGAAAAGATCTTTAGACTGGGTCATTGAACAGGCTACCCGGATCTATGAGGTGCAGAAACCGGTAGATAGCAAAAGTAATGCCCAGAAAAACCCCAAAGCCAACACCACCCCTGCTGCTGCCAAGGTGGCAGAGGTAAAGGTCACCCCCGTTTTAGATTTGGAGATGGGGGGGCCTAAAAACCTACCTGCACCTAATAATGCTAGGCCCAGAAGGTCCTCGGGCCAGTCACAGACAGGGAGCCAGGGAGGCAGCCCCACAAATGGGGTCCCTCGCTCTCCTGATTATGTAAGTCCCCGTTACAAGGGAAACAGACCCATCCTGGGTTATGTGTGGACTCCTCCAGCCCAAGGGGGGGGATCCAGCCAAGCACCTAACCCAGGGAACATCCCTCCTAACTTCCCACCGGAGGGCAGAAACTCTCCAAATCCTGGGCAGAACTTTTTCCCCAGGTATCCACCCAACTTTCAGCCCCAAAACCATCCATCCTTCTTTCCCCAATTCCCTGAGCCCAGACCACTGAATCCGGGAGAGGGGAGGCCAAGGGTGGAGGGGTACCCAAATCTTCCCAACCAGGGGTACTGCCAAAGAAGGGACAGCTACCCTTCCCGGGATCAGCCCAGGGGAGAAAACAGGGCCCCGTATCAGCCTGAGCGGGTTTCCCAGTTAGAGCGCCAGGTTCAAAACATGGCGCGGGATCTGGGTCACATACTGAGGGCTCAGCAGAACCCTCAGATGGGCGTGCCGGCGCAGAACGCACCCAACTCTGGACCTGGTGCTCCAGAACAATGACGGGGGCAGCACCCCGATAACTCACCGGTTCCCAGGGAGGAGGCACAAAGGGAAGGGGGGTGTAAAGCCTTGGAGGAAGCTTCCTTCCTCACTTGTAAACAGCCCCTGGAAACCCAGGAACCGGAAACAAAATCTCTTGCCCCTGAAAGTCTGCCTCCTAAGGAGCAGAGGGGGGGTAGGAGAAACAAAAGACCCAAACAGACTCAGTTTGAGGAGGAGGGACAGATCTTCCAATTTGAGGGAGAGGGATCCTCAGAGGATCCTGGGAAAAGGATCTTCTCCTTCAGAGAGGGGGGAACTCCCCCCAAAGAAAAATGGGTCCCTAGGGATGCAAATCCAGACTGGGGAGATGTGGATACTGAGCTACCGCCGCCCACCATCTCATCCCAGAACCAACAGCAAGAAAATCCCCTGGTTCAAACCCATCCTGGGGACTGCCTCCAAAAAGGGGGGGGCAGCCCAGAACCGGAACCAGGGGAACCCACAATGGCTCTGATCTCCAGTTGCCAACTTTTTCTTTCAGATTCCCAAGACTCTCCACAGAATTCTGCCCAAATCTCTTCGCTATCGATGTCCAAAACCAGAAAGTTAGCCCACCAGTTGTCCAAAAATGTGCATTATCTGTGCCCCCTTGAGGAGAAGGAGGGAAGATATTATGCCCCGGTACAAGTACAGGGGCAGGGTACAATCTCGGCACTGGTGGACACGGGATCTCAAGCTACCCTTCTGTCCAGAAGGGCCTTTGACGAACTGAATGCAGGAAGGGGAGAGAATTACCAAATTCCTCTCACCTCTCTTCCTGGACAACTACAGAACTTTGACGGGAAGGAAATTCCCGTCGAGGGGACGGCAGATTTGGACATTAAAATTGGGCGACATAAGTTGAAACACCCGGTCATAGTTGTGACCCCAGAGGGCACCCCTTGTTTACTAGGGAATGACCTCCTGAGAAGGTTGTCACCCCTAATAGATTGTGTAAACAAGGTCCTCTGGACCCAGACTAGCCGACCAATAAAATTAAAACAGAGTGTCAACCATGTTAGTTTAAACGGCACATGCCACATGGTTGAACAAAAATCTGACCAAGTAGAATTTCACTTCCAGAATAGCCAAATTCCAGATGTGACAGTAATAGCAGTAGGACAACAGACTGGTGATGGGGGGTCCTCTCTATTTCTGAAAATCAACCTTCCTTCCAGTCTAAAGTGGTATTCCACGCTGGAAGGAAACACTTTGAAATTCTATACCAATCCACAATCTGAAACTCCCACTCCTATAGTCCAGAAAGATGTGAAATCAGCTCAAAGCCTGGCTGATATTCAGCAAATTGGAGAGCAGTTGTTCATCCCTGTTCAGTTAAATGATGGGAAGGACTCTGTTCTCGCTCGAGTGTGTGTGAACAACGGTAAGAGCTTCATCAGCGAAGCCATGTTTCGCCAACTTCCAAAAGATCCAGCCATTCCCACCTTCAAACTGATAGACAAATGGGAAATGGACCTGGAAGCACCCAATTCAAAACATCTCCTGCCAAGCAGGTGTATGCTCAAAATCTCCATTGGCAACAAGAGCATAGTCCACAATTGTTGGGTCGTACGAGACGTCCCTGCCGCCTTTTACTTAGGCAGTGACATTCTCAATCGCTTTGCCATTAGTTTGGACCTAATAAACTTCAAAGCTTGGTCCCGATTAGCGGATAATCCCATGGGCTTTGATGATCCAGAAAAAGCATTTAGGTCAGCTCAATTGCTACCTTATGCAGTTGAAATTCAGATTAAAGAGGAAGTCACCATCCCAGAAAGGACCCGACAATTCTCCCTGGAAGTGAAAGTTAAAAGAGGACAACATTTGAAAAACCCTGATGCTTACATACATCTAAATGCTTCTCTCCAACAGCAAGGGTTAGGGGTAAACCCAACACCATTAGTCAACATAGAACATGACACTATTCCAATAGAGGTGGATAACAGCGACTTAAAGAGTATTACTCTAGCCGCAGGCACCATTATTGGAATGGCGGTTGATGACCGACATTTTTCCATCGACTTAGTAAATGAACTGTTAGGACCAATCCCCAAGGACTGCTTTGACAGTGACAGTGATGACAATACAACACCAGACAGGATCTTTACCCGGCATGGGGGGAACTTCCTGGTGTACACTTCTTGCCCCTATGGTAAGGAAGATGTGACTTGTGACTTCAGGAGGGATGAGGTGATTTTCCAGGTTCATGAAGGCTGCCTTTCCCACCTGAAGCCTCCGGTCCAAATCAGCACTCTGACCAGGGACTTCTCCACCCAGCTGGAGGAGGCCGCGGAGATAGCCAGACCAGAAGTCTTTCCAGGCTTCAGGCAGATGGTGGAAGAGAGAGTCAACCTAGCGGATGCCTGTGTGACTCTGGAACAAAAGCAAAAGTTGAAACAAGTTTTCTTGAATTTCCAAGATCTCTTTGCGGTAGACTCATATGACTGTGGTCGCACTGACATCCACACAACAATAATCCCCACGGACCCTGGCATGACTCCTGTGTTTGTGAAGCAATATCGCTTGCCTCTCACATCAATTGAGTCCCTTACTGAAATAATTAAGAACCTTGAGTCCCGGGGAATAATCCGTCCAGTCCACAGCACCTTCAATAATCCGGTGCTGGGAATATTGAAGCCAAACGGCCAGTGGAGACTCTGCGCCGACCTTAGGGAGCTCAACAAACGGGTCCATACTTCCCGATGGCCTCTGCCCTACATTGACCAAGGTCTGGCCCAGATTCAGGGGTCACAGGTATTCACTGCAATAGACCTGACCAATGGATACTGGACCGTGCCTGTCAGTAGGGAGGACCAATACAAGCTGGCTTTTACCTTTGGGGGCCAGCAGTACACCTGGACCCGGACTCCCTTCGGATACCTCAACTCCGGCAATGAATTCAACATTTTTCTACACAAGGCCATGCCTGACTTGGGTGCAAGGGGTAACCTGGCTTATGTAGATGATGTCCTCATCAAAAGTTCATCTGTGGAGGAACACATAGCGGAGATCCGTTATGTTCTGACACAGTTGAGGGCCGCCGGAGCAAAACTTTCCTTTCAGAAAGCACAGTGGTGTAGAACCCGTGTTAATTTCTTGGGGCATGAGATTACTCCTCAGGGTCTCTGTCCCCAGGAAAAGAAAGTGGAAGCACTTCAGAAACTGAAAGACCCCACAACTCTGCGAGAACTAAGGAGCCTCCTTGGACTGACTAATTACAGCAGAAAGTTCATTGAGGGCTACGCAGAGATCACCAGACCCCTGATTCATCTCCTGAAGGGGGGGTCAAGTGGGAATGGGGTCCAGAACAAGCCGAGGCGGTAAAACAACTCAAAAGAAGCCTCTCACAAGCGCCTTGCCTAGCTTACCCTGTCAGAAACAAGGAGTTCTTCCTGGAGACGGGGTTCTCTGATACGTGCTTGACGGCAGTATTATACCAAAAGCATGACCAGGTCAATAAAGTAATCTCCTATGCGAGCAAAACTTTATCCTCTGTGGAGGAAAAATTCAACGATTGTGAGAAGGCACTCCTGGCAACGGTGTGGGCATTGAAGAATTACCGCCCGTTTATCCAGGGGGAACACATCATAGTGGAGACTCCACACCAGCCTCTGCAATATCTCCAAAGTGACAGAATCCGGGCCGGAAATGTGAGTAATTCCCGAATTACTTCCTGGATTCTGTCAATGCAAGGCTTTCCTGTGGAGGTCAGATATGGCCAAAACAAGAAGAGTCCCCTCGCGCAAGGTCTGGCTGACTTGCATGATTGTGCCAGAGAAAACTGTCTCGAGGACGAAAGTCTAAAAATCAAGGACAACACAGAGGCATACCTTAATTCCCCACACAAAGTCTTTGAAGAAGACAAGTGTGAGGGAATGCCCACTGTCTATGTGGATGGATGCTCTTACCATGTTGACAACAACGGGGAGAAAGAACTGGTGGCCGGCGTAGGGAATGCATGGGTAAATGAGTCCCCAGAACCCTCCGCTGGATACAAAATTGGTCCCCGAAGTAGTCAGGTGGCAGAATTGATGGCTGTGCATCAGGCCATCCTCACGGCTGTCCAGCATCAACTCCACGAACTGGTCATAATCACAGATTCGGATTATGTACGGAACGGGTTCGTGGAGCACCTGGTTAATTGGAAAACCAGAGGCATGTTATGTGCTAACAACAAACCCTTGAAACATGGGAAGTTGATCCAAAACATTGATGATCTGGTCACATCGAATGGGATGACCATCTACTGGAAAAAGATCAAGGGTCATTCCAAAGTAGAGGGACCAGACAAAACTGGAAATGACTTAGCTGATCAGCTGGCCAAAACCGGGGCCATCCAAGGGGATCTAATTGAGATTGAGTCCCTGTTGGGGGAAATCCAGGTCACTGCTATCACTAGGTCCCAGACAAATGCTCACAACGACCTTTCAATTGCACAATGGAGTAAGGAGACCCCTGATGATGATTTGATTACTGCTCAGAAGGGGGATCCAATTATTGGTAAATTTTACCAGCACCTTGAGGACCCTGAGAACTTTCCCCTGACGGATACCGATTACATTGGGAAAGAGGACCTAAGAGTGTTGATGAAATGTCCAAAAATGTTCCGGATTCAAGACGGTTTGCTGGTAAGGAAATCCAAAGCTGGCCACGATCAGTGAGTGGTTCCTACCTCATTCCGAAGCCTGATGTTAAGTCACGCCCATGATGCGGCCACCGCCGGTCATAGGGGGTTTCACACAACATTGGAAATCTTAAGAGAGGTTGCATACTGGCCACACATGGGGCAGGACCTCGACCAATACTTGAAGGGGTGTCTTGTGTGTGCACAATTTCAGCCATCATCCCTCACGCACCGTGCGCCTCTCCAAAAGAGGGGGATGACACTGCCATGGTCAGATTTACAAATCGACTTTGTAGGCCCTGTGATTCGCTCGGCTAGGGGGAATAAGTACATGTTGACTGTGACATGCTTGTTTACCAAGTGGGTGGAATGTCTCCCAGCCCCAAATTGCAAGGCAGAAACTGCATCTGCCTTGATGATTAACCACATCTTTTCCCGTTTTGGTCTACCTCAAAGGATTGAGTCAGACAGAGGTAGCCACTTCACCAGTGAAGTAATGACAAAGATGTGGGAGATACTGGGGGTCAAGAGAAAGCTGCATATTGCTTATAGACCAGCTTCTTCTGGGGCAGTAGAGAGATATAACCGAACCATTGTGAGCATATTAAAGAAGTTTGTGGCAGATTCTGGGCCAAGTTGGGATATCCGATTACCTCTGGTCCTAATGGCCATCAGATCTACCCCTTCATCTGCAACCAAAATGTCACCATTTGAGTTGATGACTGGGCGCAAGATGGTGCTTCCGCAGCATTTGCTCTACAGGACCCAAGAGCAGACACTGATAAATGCCTCCACTACTCATGAGTATGTGGAGAATTTAAGGAAACACCTTCAACATGCTTTTGCTTATGCTCAGCGGAATCTAGAAAGATCAGCTGATAGCATGAAGACCCACTATGACCTGAAAACTTCCAGGAAGGAATATCAGGTGGGAGACCGGGTCTATCTATACAACTTCCAAAGGAACCAGGCCAAGCAGCGCAAATTTTTGCCTACATGGAAGGGACCCTTTGAGATCGTCGATAAGATCTCCCCTGTGGCCTACAAGATCCGCATCCCCAAAGGCGGTTCGGCAGAGGGGGAAGACAAGTGGGTCCACATAAACCAGTTGAAATGTTGCCATCCCAGGCACACTCTGCAACAACTGGAGGAATCCTCTGGAATCCTAGCGGGTACTGTCTCAGACTAATTCTGTTCCGATCATAAAACATACCACATCTAGTCTCTAAAATATTGTGATTTGCATGAAACTGTCTCTTAGTTATACTGTTTTTTTTTTTCAAAATAAGAATGTAATGTTTCGTGATGATGAAATGCATATGCTGCCCCACTATCTCAACGGTGGTGGAAAAACGTCTATGAATAGGTATTGCCGCTCTTCCTTTGTCATCCTAGGAGAAAGAAAACCTTGAGACGGGCCAAGGAGGACGATCCGGAGACCGGGAGCTGAGACGCAACGGGCTCGGGGTACCGCCCAATATTCCCATCAGGACCGGCGAGGAGAACCGATCGATCCGACCGGATGGAGGAAAAGATGCTGAACTGTGCCATCTATTGGAAGAAGATGAGGAAACATCCCAGATCTTGCGAGTCCCATCAGTGAAACCGAATGGCCATCGCAAGAGGGGGGCTTGTGGGATGTATTTACCCATGCATCCGAGCCCTACCTCAAAACTGTGCAGTACTGACATGAAAACATCATGATGGCCAGAGCTTCCCAGAAAATGCACAGGGAAATGCAGGAAGAATAGGCTGCCACCCATTTTTGCCGATGTTATGGGCACAGAAGGACACTGCCTAAAACCACCATTGGACTACCCGCACAGTAGTCTGAAACCATTGGGAATGGCAATGCTGATTGCCAAATGCAACTAGAATTGTGGGGAATTCATTCTTAAATCCCAAAAATGGGTGCAGTACCAGTACTCACCACTATCCAAAAGCCGGCAATTTAAAACAACACCAGATTTTACTTTTTTGTAGAAAACTGAATAAATGAACCCAAAACATGCCAAAGAAAGACTTACTGAGAGGTGGATACAATGTAAAGTGATATTCTGAAGTGACTTGAAGGTTTATAACAAGACTGGCTGAGCTGTGGATTGCAGCAGTTTAAGTTGCACTGGGTTAAAGACACTAAAATCGAAAATGTTTAGATTAAATGAGTGACCTATGTTTGGTGTCACATGCCTTTGTAACTGTTGAAATGCCATAGTTTTGCACTTAGAATCAGCATTCTAGCTGCATATGTAAAAATGTTTAGTTTTATTTGAATGCAGGAACTGGGGAACAAAAAGTGACATTTTATCTGAAACTGGCTTAAAGAGATTCCAATTCTGCCTGGCAACTACCCCCATCAGGAGTGAAACTTGAGTCACAGCTGTGTTCCCAGGCCTAGCTGCCCTTTTGCTGCTCACACTAAGGATATGCCATCTATCTGATAATTGAATTACCTGTGCTCTGCAGGAAAGTGAACAAAGCCCTGTCCTGGCTCAGGCAAAGGTTTTATTGGCAGGAGTCGTAAATGGTCGTAAAAAGTGGCTTCCTCCTGAGGAAAGGGGAGGAGCACTGCCTGTGAGAGCAAGCTGGCTTGGCAGAACTGGATAAACCAGTATTTCTACCTTGTGCTGAGAGGAAACCACACCCCTTTGGAGCCAGAACATAACTTTAAAAAGATGGATCATTCATAGAGCGGACATGTGAAAATTGTATAAATGACACCATAACTCTTGTGATTTTTCTGCCCACAGTTTAAGAGGTTTTTAGAACCGGTGGTATGTTCAGGGGGGTGTTAGCGGAAAAGTGGATATTACTCTAAATGTATGCATGTTAAAAGTCTGAAACTTCATCAGTTAATGTCCATACTCCCTGCGCACATGTATGTAAAGTTGGGTCAATGTCAGAAATTGAAAAATCAGTTAAAAAGTCAATTATGTGCCATTTCTGAATGCAAGCTCTTAGAAACAGCAGATTTGGACAGAGACATGGCTAAATTCAGCCACACCATGTATATGTAATTTCAAGCAACTGTGTAACTGTGAAATATGTCTTTTATTATCAAATATAGAATGTGTGCAATCTGACAGAGGAGTGTCCTATCTGCAAGCCATAAAATGACATCCCTCTGACTCACAGTTCATTCCCCAATCAAATGATAAATGGAAGTTTGACCAATTAGAAGCTGAGAGAGAGGTAGGGTCAGTGATGCTAGAACACACCCACATTCTAAACACATAAAAGCAGACAGACAGGACAGATAGGGACCTTCAATTCCATCTGCCGCTGGAAGCTCTGCCGGAAAAATCCATACTTACCTCCATCAACCTCCAGAAAGCCAAACTAGAGACTTCAATCTATCCAGAACTAAGAGACCAGACCAGAGAGAAAGCAGTGCTGTACCCAGAGAGACCCAGACCAGCAGAGAGAGCTGACCCAGATCACTGTGAAGTGCAGAGGCCAGACCAGACCAGACCAGAGTCCAGTTTAAACCCTGACCAGATCCGTGACGAGGCCCATTTAATTCAAGAATATAGTGTGAGTACCCAGCAGAACTGTGTAGAACCAATCTCTTAGTTTAAATTCATCTAATTCAATCTATTTAACCTAAGTAGAACTGTCTCCTAACTGTCACCTGTCATTTGCATAGCTGTCACTTGTCATTTTCTAGTTGCAAAGCTGCACTTGTCTTTTTGAACTTTAAAATTTCAAATCTGAAAAACGACCTTTATTTAATCGCTCATATCTCCGCAACCGTTTGTGCTAGAGACTTGCAGTAACTTTCATTTGAAAGCTTAGTATCTTAGCTTTGAATCGCACCAATAACCACCTTCCTACCCCTTATAGTTTTACCGCAATCGCGGAACACGCATTCGCGAATTTTACCGCGATTTGCAAATTTCTTCACATGTAAAAACTGCTGCTGCTTGCCTTCCATTTGCCAGAAATTCGTTTAACCTGCTAACTATCCCTGCATCATTGCTAGTGAGAGCCTGGACTAATATTAACTAGATACCACTCACCCTGAACCTCTGAAAGGGAATTAAAAGCATTTCCAGCATATTTCTCATCCATTGCTAGCACATATCAAAGCATTTTGCCTGTGTTTTCAAAACTCCTATCTGTTTTCTGTAGTGTAAGCTTGCTGGGGTGAACTGATTTACATTGATTGCATTTCTGAGAACTGTGTGTTTTCCTTCCATTTCCTTGCCTTGCATCAAGGGGGGGAGGGGATTGCCAGAGAAAAGTGATTACATTGTTTGGTTGAAATCATATTGAGTATTTTCTGTACTGCATTCATTGAATATTGCATCCACCTGAGCTTACATAAAGCATCCTCTACCACATTATACTTTTGTTCCTATTTACCAGTGTGCTACCTTATCCATTTCATGTCAACTCATTAGTGATTATAAGAAGTGTGCTAGTGCCAGATTCTCCGTTGTTGATCTTTATCATATCAGATTAAGTGTGCTATTCAATTATTAATTTACTATAAAGTGTGATATATATATATTTTAAATTATCAAATAAACCTTTTAAACTTGCAAAACAGAACTACTTCTTGGCTCAGTGGTGTCAGGGGGATTCCAAGAGAGGGGTGTTATATAGGGGTAGTCATCCAGAACGCATGAACTGGACATAAAGATATATCAATAAGGGTTTTCATTCAGTATTCTAGACTAGGCGTTAACTTAGCTGTAGTGCTGAATTGAATCCTCTTACATTGTATCTCTGATGAATTGATGCAATTAACTTAAAAGTCATATATGTGTGTTTTTCTTCAACAGGGCTCCATAATAAACCTCAGTAAGTTTCTTGTTTGATTTTATCTAGGCTGTGTTGCAGAAGGGTGGGCAAAACTACACACTTTATTATGTGCCCTGTCATTTCACTCCAAGGGTACAAGCAGGGCTCTAATCAGATGTTGCTTCCTACTTGGAGTCAAATGATTTTTTAGGGAGTAAAAAAGTAATTAGCTTTGCCAATAGGGATACTTTCTGCTTATTAAAAGATGTTCTTTCCCCATTGAATTCCTTTTGAGATTGGGCATTAATATTATTAGAGTTCCTTCCTTCCCATGCCACTGCTCTACTGGTCCCTAATTCGAAGAAATATCAGTGGAGTTTTGTGGATTGAAGCAATATGATCATTGTTTCTTGTTTTTGTTGGGCACATTTTCTTTTTTAGGGAGTAAAAATGTGTGGTGCACATGTCTTTTAGCTCTAAGGCTAGCGTTATCACTAACCACAGGAGATGTTTGAGGGCCACAAATGCCAGGGGTGTCATTTGCAGCAGTAACAGGCTGACAAGCCAGCCTATTCAACGAGTGGAACCCACCTACCCCAACACACATCCAAGAGCCAACCTACCTAATGGTCAATTAACAATAACACACCAGCTTTGATAAAGACCCCTTGGGTCAAAACATGTGTCGGCTGACCACTTGAGATTACTGCATCAAGAATAAAATTCCCTTTTTTTGTTGAAAAATCAGAATACAAAAGAAAAATGTCCTTCAGAATAAATGTTTTTTGCGCAAGATATCTGGAAACACAACCAAGAGATATTTGTTTATTGTACTACAAATAAGTGATTTTCCAGTGGCATAAAACATGCAGGGCCTCATTACGATTTGGGGCAGTATTTCGGCATAAATCTGCCAGAATACCGCCCAAAAGAATTACTGTTACCACCACTTGGACCGGAGGAATTTTCACCGCATTACAACTGGTGGTGGTGGTGTAATTCCCCATTCATATTGAATCTATATTGAGTCTATTGTACTCAAATTGGCTTTTTGGCAGAATTACTGCAGCAGAAATTCCGACGATTTTGGCGTCGAGTTGGATGATTTACCCCCAGGATTTTCCTGGAGGCAAACCTTCCACTTCAGACCCAAAATCATAATTTGGAGTAATGGTAAATTTGGCGGTAATGGAGTTACCGCCAACTTTACCACTTACCGCCAAACTCGTAATGAGGCTGACATTTTTCTCTGCGCAGAAGTACGCTTGTAAGGTACTGTGGCAGATATTGAAGTCTTGGACTGGTTGATGAGTTTTCTGTATAATCACATGACATTTTATTTTAGCCTATGTGTTTGGAAAAAGTGTTGTAAGATTTTTTAAGAATTGCAGTGGCTGGGAATAGGACATTCCTTTCCAAACTCTCTTCTGCGACAGTAGCTCTCAAAATGGCTTAACCCGTTAGTCAGTTGCGCACATGGAAAATAATGTGCGCACAACAGCCAACCGGTTTCGCACATTTAGAAAAATAATTAGAGGGAACATTGCCCTTCACCCTCTCAGTGCGACGGTACATTTGATACGGTTGTCTGAGTGCATATCATCTCTCATACACTCAATGCAGTATTGGGATGATACCTGGTGCCCCACATAGGGCTGTTCTCCTGCTGGTCCAGTATGACAGAGGTGGGGTGGGGGGGCAGTAGCTGGGGATGGCGTGTCCACTAGCTCGTCTACAATCATATCTACAAATACTGGCAAAGCCAACCCCTGCTTTTACTTGCCCAAGTGTGATAAAAGTACTATCATTGAGTTGAATTATACTATTGCATGTTATAAATGGTCTTAGGGGCACGTCGGTTTTCAAAGCAAACCATTAAACATTTTTTTTAAAGGCATTATTATAATGAACATTATATGTTTAAGACATGGGACCATTAAACTAAAATTGGTTTTCAATTAGTGAAATTAGCCCCTAACATTTGAAAATTCAGGTGTGAAGAAAACTTAATAAAGACATTAAAGTCAATGTGCACATGATTTTCATTTGTTCTACCGTACAACCACGTAGTACCTTAATCCCCTCTGAGCTACTAGCACATTTTGTACACACACTGCAGCAATTTCCAGAAGAAAACAAAGCAATTCCAAACACAGCTGTTGCCCAATTTTATAGTATAGGCGTAAGAGTGTAATTTATTGAATCCCAGGCAAACAACCAGGAACAAGCTGCAGCCTTTAAATGCTGATGATTATGTTGGAACATTGTCTCCCAGACTTTACTTGCATATGCTATTTTACCATCAATCTCAGCGCCAACTTAATTGTGTTGGCATGTCAGTGATTTATCCTAAGCTGCACAATGCCTGAGACGTTCACATTCCTTGTACTTCTTTGAATGCAAATCTAGCATTGTTTTGTCTAAGTTACACTGTGTATTACCATTAATATCATAGCTCATTAGAAGTACGACTGTCTACATTAATATAAATTGCCCAGATGAGTACTTTCTCAGATTCCTATTTTCTCTTGTCATTTCAAGTAGAGAAAATAAAACCCACAGCAAAAGGACATGGTACAGATTCAAATACATAGAACCCAGTATGAATTGAAAGTTATATCAAATGCAACTAGTAGATAGACATGTGGCAATTTGTACTCCATAGTGTGACACCCACGTTTTGCGTGATACCACACAAGCCACTCATAGGATATAAAAGTCCCATTCACCCACCTTTTCAGTCAGGCATGGCCACATTTAAAAACATACTATGTGTACTTAGTGTATCATAAACTGATCTGTCAGCAAATCCCCTTTTCTGTAACTCACTACACACTCTGTTTCTCCCTCTGTCTCACTCATTGAGCCTCATTACGACTTCGGCGGTAGCCGTGCCGGTAAAACCGGCAAAGCTGCCGCTGGAGTCGTTTTTTTTACTAATGCCCGGGAATGGGCAATTACCGGGTCATTATGGCCCTGCTGGACTCGGTAATTGCCCATTCCCGGGCACATGTAAAACATGCTCCCCATTCCCATTCGGGCCCCATAGGGCTCAATGGAAATGTGGAGGCTGGATGCACCGGCACCATTCAGAATGGTGCTGGTGCATTCAGAATGGTCTGCTCGAGGGTGCCGGTCCACCCGCCCGGTCAGACCTGGCGGGAGAAAAAGCACCCGCAAGCAGAACTCGTAGTTTGTTAGAACGGTAATAACAGTACCGGCAAGCTTACCAGTACCATTGTTACTGTACCAGCAAACCTGCAATGAGGCCCATTGTCTCTTTATATGTGGGTGAGAGTCACGTTGTCAGGTGCAGATTTGCTGGGTAACAAAAGACATACCTCTTAAGGTGAGGTTGAGCTTTTCTGCAAAAACAGCTACTAAAAAAACAAAACAAAAAGGAAGCTATTTAATTGTTCTAACATTGTGAACTACTTTGTTTTCCCTTTTTAATAATCACTTCGAGAATTTATTTTCGTCATAGCAAGAATAATGCACTTTTCCTATTGCACAAAACGCATTGTCAACATCCTGAATAACCACGAGATTATTTTCTGACAGAATTCTATCATTTTAAGTTTTTAAGTTGGATAGTATTGTATATTACTATTGACGTCTTTCTAAATAGCGTCATTCGAAATGGGAAGGGGACACATGAGTGATGGTTCAAACATGCTTTCCCTAAAATCAAAGAAAATGTTTAGAACATAAAAATGACACCTATGTGTGTGATAAAAACAGTTGTGCATATTTCAGTCCCTAAGTACATAAAGTACACTCAGCTCAGTGCTCTTTTAATTTTTCATGACACTCACCTGGACATTCAAAATCTTGTAACGTGTAACCACAGATACCGACTTGTGGAGCATAACGGTTCAGATGTGAGGATAGGGTGGCTATGAGTTTATTCATTTTATTAGGATCCAAAGACCATTCAAAGATGTTTTCTTTACCCGTACAGAACTCCGTACCCAATGCACAGATATCCTAAGAGAATTATATAAATAGGAGTTTGTGATTAGTCTCCTCTCTGACGTCCAATAGGACTTCATTGGGAAAAGGAGGATTTACCTCCAGAAGTATTGCTTCCATGTCATTGTAAATAATGCCTCCATATATATCCTGGCGTTCTTAGACCCTGTGCAAAACCATAATTAACATGTGAAAAACAACTGTCAGCACGTCTGTTAACTCGAGTTTTTTCAATTAGACCCAAACTTGTGATTAATGCCCATCATATTATTTCCAGGACTCCCAGGCTTATCAGCCCAGATCCATCAGAGTGTTGGCAATGAGAAATTCCTCCTATACTGGGACAACTATCAACAACCGTCCCACTGCCCGTGCTCTACCTAAATATAAGCACTTAATTGGGCAGTTGTGGTTCAAATCCCAGGAGTATTTCTCTTTAGAGCTGTTCCATCACCTCTTCCACAACTGACAGAATAATACGGAAACTGAGTCGCATGGATCAAAACAAGAAAGTAAAACAGAGCGAGGGCAACATCCTCAGAAGCCAAGGACATTTGAAAACAGAGTATTTGCCCTACAAGCTAATTGCCTTAACAAATGCACCATTCCACAAGCAAGCAAGTGTATAGGAATAATCCCAACAAAAAACAGAAATGTATTTACAACAGGCGCTTCACGGTACCTACTGCATGTATTCATCCACAAGAGGGGCGTACACCCACTGTACAGAAGTAACGTGGAATGCAGAACAGATTTCTAGCATCATAAACCCTAATCTGAGGAACTGCTTGGCGCTATCAGAAATGAGTACAGTGGGTATGCTGAGAAATCCAGCAAATTCAATCATCATATAAACTAGGTTTGTCATGATCTAGGATCTTCAGGTGTTTTCCTTTGTTCAATTTACTGTCCACCAGCTTGACAGATAAAATCACAAGTCAAGTAGAGTTCCCAAAATAGATTTTCGGCTGGAGGAGTCTGATTTGAGGACAGCTTTTTGCAATGGTTACATGTTTTGCTTCCTCCATAATTAAATGAACCCCGTGATTCCCTTTACTTTGTTTAGGGCATTATGCCCATGCATAACATCTGTGCTATGTTTCGCTAACCGCATGTCATTGCTGACATATTCATTCGTATTAATTCATATTCATTTTGAGAAAAAAACGAAAACTCATTTTTGAATGTGGATTAGGCTGTGTTGGTTGAAAGGTGCTTGTAATTGAAGGGTGACTTATCTCTGGAATCTTGGCTAGGAAAATTAGGTTGCTGGTAATGTATCATTTGGTGAGGTCTGTCCCTCTCCTGCCACTCTATTCTTCTGCTGCCTTCTCCGATAGGCGGGTTGCCACACAGATATGAGCAAATCATCAGAAGGGTCCTTCTTACAACCTGGCTGTCTCAAAGATTCTGTCCATCAGGCCTTCACCTCAGTTTGCATTGTTACCATACATAATATTACAATGATCAATTGTGTTGTGTGCCTACCTGAATAATTCTGCTTTCACTGATTTGAACCACATTGAACCACATTGGATAACAACGTTTTTTTGTCAGTCTATGTTTTCAAAGTTTGATGCACCATGTTAAAAGTGAACAATAAATACATGATATATGCATATAATTCGTATTTGGAAAGATAGGAATGATCCAGTTGGGGCTTTTCATCTTGACATGTGCATTGGGAGGAAAACATAATTGTGAGGTTGTCTAAGTTGAAAGGAGGAAAGGAGCCTGGGGGATGATTTGGCCAGTTTTGAGAGAGGAGGCAACTACTTATGTGGAGTACCATGCATTAATGTTATTGTGGAGAGAAGGGATCACTTCTTTAGGAAGAGATTTGTTAACTGTGAATATTAGAATATTACCCTGAAATGCGAATATTAGCATATTATCTTGATATGCGCATTACGGGAGGAATATACCATTGTGAGGTTGTCTAAGCTGAAATGAGCAAAGGTGTGCTGGTGGAGTGGGGGAGAAAGAGTGTTGAAGGACACAATACTTGTCAGATGGGTTTTTGATCAGGTCTATTTGTTACCTTATGGTGCATACTCTGTTAAATAATGAATAGTTCATGACGTTAGTATAAAGACTGGTGGGGGGTATCTGTACTCCTGCCCTCTATATGGCAGAGTAGAAGCACAGAGCACCGCAGCCAAGGTTCTCGATAGGGTAGTGAAGGATGAGCCACCAAGGCTTAAGCTCTCAGGAGGTGATGCAGGCTAGTTCTTAAGTACAGTGTAGTCCCAATGCCCACACACTATGTTATGTGCTAACACAGTTCTTTATATAAATAAAGTTCAATATATATATATACATCAGTTAATAACACACTTTGTATTTTGGCAAATCTAATATGGCAAATATATACAATGTCTATGTAGTACCACTCTTAACTAAGCCTCCTTTAAAATGCACCAACTGCTGACAGTTTCTAATGGTAAACATATCAAACAGTAATGTGTATCAACAAAGGACATCGGAAGGAAGACAAGTTGGGTTAAGCAATGGCAGAATAGTACTTTAGCTACTAAAACACAGTTCTGTGTGAGAATCCCCCCACTTGGGCAAGCTGTAATAAAGTGTATTAACAAGCCCAGTCCATATATGGTTAAATAGTCTTGTTTCCTGGTCAGAAATGTTCCACTACCTCAATGTACCTGAGTTAGCAGAGTCTTCAACAGCTCGTCGATGGGTTCCTTGTGAGTGGACTCCCTTTAAAGCAGGAGCCACTGTCATTGAGATGCCGTGAGGAAAATATGAACACTGTCATCAGGAGAGCAGCTTCGAATTCTGCGTTGCTCGTCGATGATCAATTGTGGACGTCCAGCACCCTGATGACAGAGTTTGTTGCTGCAAAGAGAGCTTCGTGATGTGCGTAGGCCCGGCAGCGGGTGTCAGGTGTTGGCGTTGGTCTCAACGGTCAGGACTGGATCACGGCTGGATCTTCACTCGTCTGTGAGTTTGTGGGCTTCAGGTGGCAGGAAACCCACCGGCAGATGCCCCTCGGTCATCAGCGACCTCAACTTTCTCTAATGAGAAAAAGCGTTCGATGGTGATGGCAAGGGAGTCCTTGGTTTAAATGTTCTTAGGCAATGGTGGAATGTTGCGAAGCCCAGTCGACGGTGACAGATGTTGAAAGCCTCAATGTCTTGGTGCTTACTTCAATGGTTCTCGGCGGACCCGGTCTCCAGTCAACAGCTGTTTGGGACTGACTTCCAGGGTGCCTTGATGAAGATCAGCTTCAGCACAATATCCCCTCTTAGTTCGGGGAGAGGTCTCCTAAACAGATCCTGTCTTGGATTAGTCCTTGAGAGACAAAGCAGCTTCGCATTTCATTGACAGAGAGCAGCAGCAAACCTACTTCTTCTACCTGGGTTTCAAGGATAAGCAGCTTCAAGTTTCAACTTCAGCTTCTGAACAATTCTGGTACGTGAGAGGTCCCCAGATATATAGTTCTGTCTCTCATTCACACTGCTGAGCCAAGCTCAGGCAGCCAATCTTTCAGAGAGCATTCAAGTAGTCAGGCAGCTAATCTAGCTCACAGTACATTCAGGCAATTCACTTCCACCCAGACACTCACAACAAGGAATTTGTGTGGGGCAAGCACCCAGCCTTTCAGCACACCACACTGCATGCATGTCATTCCATGGCATGGAATGCATATTGGTCACACACTCCATTCACCCAGGCCCCACCCCAAGGGTGTATCCACAACATACAGTCACAGGGAAGGCTCCAGCCAGTCTGGTCTGGACTTCCCCACAATACCATATAAAGTTCTTCGACCAAACAGCCAGTTAGGGGTAGGGACAGAGTCAGGGCTTCCCAGGATGTTGGGAAAACAAGGTAACAGGCAATAGAAACCAACAGGCCACAGGGGCCATCTTGTCTCCTACCAGGAAACCACTGACACCTATGGTAGGGCCTGGCTATCCCAAAATGGAGGATACTCAGAGCACCTGTCAAATTCAGCAAGGAGCTGCCACCAGCCCATACCCTGCTCTGAGGGCTACACACATGTGCCCAAAAACTTACATTGGGGGTACAAAGTTGTACCCCCACCCATGGGTGCAATAAGGGTATCCCAATGGTCTTTTCACCATAACCAAACAGAGGTAGAGCTGCACTGCCAGGAGTCCCACATGGACTCTTGTGCAGAAAACACCATAGAACACACATGATAAGGGAGGACAGGACAAAGACATGGAGGCCGTGTCCGTCCAATGCATTTCCATCATCACAGTTAGGTCTGATTTGCTGGTGTTGGGTGAGCGGCTTGGTTCAATGTTTATAACTTTGAAGGTAGCTTTGCGTTATCTGGTTAAGAGGGATGCGCTAGAGTCAAGAATTTTATTTTGGCAGCTAGATGGTCTGTTTGCATGTCTTCTGCGTTGTTTGAATTGACAAGGCCTATTTAGGACTGTGGTTTTCACGCTCATTTGTCAAGCATCTGGATAATTTTGTTTGATTTGAGCTCTAGTGGGTACCATGCCATGTATTTTCTTACTGTATGATCTAGTTAAAATCGTGGCATGCATAAATAAAGTAAGTATTGTGCTGGAACTATATGTATGAAAATTGTTATCCCATATTTTCAGGTTTTTTTACATATGCCTTCAATGAGGTAACAGATACAATTAAATGAATGATGGACCTATCTTATTGAGAACTGATGTTTGCCCAAAACAGTCATGGGCATTGTTTAATGACTTTTAAAATGCATGGGTACAATTGACGTTGATGAAAGACTATGCGTGATGATAATGTGTGCCCTCTGCAGCCCATCAATATTGATAGTTGAGTTTAAAGCACATGAATGACAGAGTGATTGTGAAGGCAAATTAAGCCCACTCCATTAATGTTAGATAACAAAATGAAATTGAGTCCATCACCATTGGAATGTTGGCAACATCCTCCCTGAATTGCACATGTGCAGACAGCACAGGGAATAGGTTCCTTGTGAATGCATACCTATTTCTAATTTTGGCTAAGGTGTAAGATCAGACATTTACTCAGATCTTAATCAACATTAACATTTTTGTTTAAAGCCACATTATGTATTATCATTGACAGGAGATGGCAGACTCCTATTAATTGAAACCTAAGCCAATCAACATGGATGCCAAACAGCAACTTGAAATTGAATGTATTGCCATGGGAGATGATCTTGAATGGCTAGTGGGTGACGTGACAGGTTAGTTTCCTTATGAATGCATCATTATCTCCAATTTCGGTAGTCTAGTCATCTGTGTGTGTGCAATTCCTTTCCCATGACACAAGGATTCCTCCTGCTCTGTCTGCACACTTCTTCACTGAGTCTTGGTTATTGCCTAGTGTGCCAACCTTTTCTTTGGAGAGAGGCCCCTTCAACCGTCCCCACCTGACATGCCTAATGCTAACCTCCTTCCCAACCTCATTTTCATACAAATACTATCCTCTGTTGCTGTCCGTCCTCCTGCTGTTTCCTATGCCAGCCATGGGACTGAACTGTTCTTTATGTCACATGATCCGTGGTGGCTCGCCCCACCCAGCTTTTCTCATCTCCATTGCTCACTGCTTATTTACTATGCACTGTTTACAGAAATAGCCTGGCCACTGTTTTGTTCCCTTCTGCTCCAATTGCATATTGCCTTTAGGGTTCTTCTTTTCCACTGGTACCATGAGGAGATGCATGGAAGTGGCGCAGAGCCAAATGCAGAGGCGACTGATGCGGGCACAAATACTATTCCACTAATGCCTTTGTGCCACATTAAGTTGCTTGTCAAAGTTTGGCAGTGATAGACATTCATGTTTCTCAGATAATGTGGTGCTCAAGGCGTCATAACATCTGTTTCCCAGACATTTCAATCATAATGTGCCATGAAATGTATGGTTTAGACATATGGAATGGTGGTAGATGTATTAGTTATGAACACCTTCTCAGTAGGATTTTTCAGGTTGATATCAAAACAGTCTAAGTGACACTCGAGAAATCCCAACAAATACAATCAAATTAAGGAGACTTTGATAATCAGATTGTGAGTATTTTGCAATTCTTCAAACATCTCTGTTCACTGGTCTGTGATCGCCTGATTGTGTAAGAGTGCTAAGGGATAATTTGGTATCTTTAGCCCAGGAATCTCTGTCTTGGTTTTGTTTAAGGCATACCGAGATACGATGCCAAATCTTTGATACACTTGTAATATTCTTTATTAGCAGATTTAGGAATTGTGGTGTAGATTGTGACCGGATGTCCAACTATGATGCTTTTAATTTCCATCTTGTCTTCTTTAAACACCTAAATTCTGAGATTTTGTTCTATAAATTGAGAGAATGTCCCCATATACAATGTAAATACACAAGATGAGTGGGCAGCCGTGCATTGTGCCACTCACTATAATAAATGGTGCTGAAAGTTAGTTGATTGTTCACACAAATGGAGACAGGTGGGGTTTGGTTTAATGATTTGATCTTTTCATATAAATTCAATCGGATTTCAACAAAGAAGGCTCCAGATTACCAATTTAAATGCTTTTGGGTGTTGAACCCAAAACGTCATGTCCAAAGGTGTTTTTCCAGTCCAGCAGTATAATGTGACTGACTGTACATTTCCCAGGATTGATAGACACATGTGGATGCTATGCACTGACAGCTTGCTATTTTTCTTTGAATCTACATGTTCCAACATATACATGCAAGGATTAAGTTCAAGACCCTCTGAATTGTCCACAAGGCCTTCTGGGGCCTGGGGCCTTAAAAACTCCAACTCTCTCTTCATAAATACCTTCCTACTCAAGCTTTTCCCTCCACCGTCTCCAATTCCCTCTGGGTCAGTCGCTTCTCCAAGCAACGAGTTGGTGGTAGATCTCTTTCTTCGGCTATGGCCTCGCTCTGGAACAGCCTCCCTGCCTCTCTGAAACTTGAGGAAAACCATCTCTGGTTCCGGAAGCACCTCAAGACCTTCCTCTTTGCTTCTGCCTTCTCTCCTCCTTCCGCTGCTGATTTCCTGTTAATCTACTAGTCAAATGGCTACCCTCTGATTTACGGCCCAGGTCCCTGCCCACCCAGTTTCACACCTGCACTGTCTCTCGGCAACCCTTGCAAGTGGGTCTATATCTGTAACCCTACAGTCCCCTTAACTGCACTTTTGGACACCTGCTGGCTGCACTTACCCTTGCACCTGCCACCTGCTGGCTGCACTTCTTGTTATTCTTTTGATCCAATGTACAGCACTGCCCTCTCCCCTTTCCCTTGGCACTTTTCCCCTCCCCACTCACCTGCACTTGCGCAATCTCAATCTCACTTGGCCTAGTAACATCCTTGTCTCTGTACCCCCTCTGTTCCCCATTCCTTGCCTTTTGCGCTTTGAAACACTTGTGCATAGGCACGTTACAAATGCCATAGCATTTCATATCATATCATATTAAGAATATTGGTCAATACCATGTGAAATCCTGCTTGTTTTACATTTTGTTTATTTTGGATAGCCAGCTTTCGTAACATGCTATGATTTAGGAATCTTGCCAATTCCCCTATTGAATCTATATGGTTTGTAAATCGGGAATGTATTACCCCTGAAACATGATAACATCTACAGACAGTCCATCTTCCCACGCAGCTTATGACCTGGAAGTCCTTTAATTATATTTGTTTCACTGAGATTGAACTTTAGAGTGCACTTCTATTCTTTTTTAATTTGTTTTTGATATGTGTTGATAGGAATGCATTAATTGTTGTCTCGCCATCCTCTGCCACCCCTTGCTTTGATAGCGTGGAATAATGAAAGTGACCTCACGTTAACAAGTATGTTTTTTTTAATGTAAAATGCATTTAGGGCTTATATTAACAAGCATTTTGTTCACTTCATTTCTTTGATATTGAATTGCCCATGGAGGAATTTGGTGCTGATAATTTCTGTCCTTTCACATTCAAGCAACCTTATTCTACCCAGGGTGATTAAATAATTTAAAATGTGTGCAGAATATAACTTGCAAACATAATTTTAAAGAGGTCACACTAGAAGGTAATGCTCTTTGTTTGATAACGGCGTGTATGAAATATTCTCTATGCATGCACCATGGATAAAGGTAATGCAAAGCTCCAGGTATATATTTTCACAGTCTTTGAACAATAGTCGAATTCTAGGACTCCTTGTAATGTGACAATAAACCCCATGAATAAACTGTGCCTGAAGACCGTCTTGCACATAGACATGTGTTATATGTCTATGGTCTGGCCACATGCCATGATCAGCATGCTCTAATGGCATGTCATGTCTGTGAGATTTAGCATGAGGCTATCCCATATGCATAGGACAAACTGTTACAGAGCTGGTTGTATAACCGAAGGCCAAGCTTAGGTATAGGCACTGTAACAATATTCTTTGTTCTTGGGCTCAGTTGGAGACTACTCAGCACACAAAATATGAAGGACATGTCCAGGACACGTTCAAGGTCTATGCTGCAAGTGCTGTCACAGCATCCTCGTGTGTGTGTTGTAGCTTCAGGCTATTTCCAATGCACAGAGAAAAATGTTACAGCGATTAGGAAATGTTTCAAGTAATGTAACAGCATGATATTTCATTGGCTTAGAAGTGAAGGTTATGGAGTATGCTGTTACACGGCTCATGCCATGCCCTTTAGCCACACCGTGACCTCTGCATTGGTGTGATTGTTCACTATCAGTGACACACACAGTATGCTGTTACACTATATAGACAAAGGTCAACCATTATATTAGCATACACAGATAGGGATTTGTGAAGATGTTGTTCTGTGCAGCTAGGCTGTTTTTACAGTTCTCGGGAATGCCTAAGCACCCTGACATTATAAAGTGTAAGGATGTAGCTAGTGATCATTCTACGCATGCAATATATTGTTACAAGCCTTGGAAAAGTGTCAAAGTCCGCCATTTCACTACTAGAATAGCCTATTGAAGACTACAAAATCAACACAGTGCATCCTTTTTAATTTGTTATGGAATGGCTGATGGTCATTAACCGGGTATTGGAACAGAATGTTCAATAAGCAAGGCATGAGCACTGCAATTGCTGCTTAAAATGCAGTGTACACGCCCTAAGCTTTGACATATCATGTTGTGTTCATAAGGTTCGGAAAATCACTATGTTCTACAAGCAAATCATGATGTTATAATGTGTCTAACATTGTTTAAGGTTATTGTGTAATCACAATGTTAGCTTGCACTGGATGTGTGGCATTTGTAAAAGGTAGTTCTTTATAGTGATCATGTTGTTACAATGTTCTGGGAATGTCTTTGGAAACTGTATCTGTATGCATTGAGTACTGACTGCCATTGCTGATTTTATACTATAATTCCTGTTCAGCGAGTACCTGCACAATGCTTGCGAGCACTGGAGAACAGCAGGGGCAATGCTCCCAGCTCTCTATCCAAGAGCCAACACACCGCCAGTCAGGCGGAAGGCCAGCGTGCCAGGGATCAGGCCCCTACTGGTGGAAGCACAGACCGAGAGTCTCAAGGAGAGAGATGGACACCATCACCAAAGGAGTGACCACCTCTCCTCAAAGAGAAGAGCACAGAACAGCAGGTACATGGTGTGCGAATCAGAGAGGGAAGAGCATGGTTGAACTCCATGGCGAGCCGTCAAAATTTCAAAACCTCATAATCCAAAGGTCCAAGGAGCCCACTGAACATATATGCCGGAGGAAGACACAAGAGGAAACAATATCCCTCACGTCTAGGGGGAGCCCTAGAAAACCAAGTAAAAGAGAGAGATCCCAAAGTGGAGATTCAGAAAGATATACCAAAGAAGTGACTGCCAGTCAACCCGAGCAAACACGGAGATCTGAGATCCTCCAGTTCTCCTCTGATAAATGGAGCTGATGGGAAACAGATTTTAAGAGAAAAGCTCCAAAGCGAGGAACCCAAAAATGATACACCAAAGCTAGATGTAAGTCTACTGAGCCGGCAAGGAGTTTCAAGGAAGTAGAATCACTAACCCCTTTCCAAAGGGGAAAGATAGAAATCAGAACCCGATAGAGGAAAATACCCAAGGTGGTGAGAATGGAACATGTATGCAAGAGCTAGGTGTGCATGCATCCAGACAGGGGATATAAAGGGAAGAGCCAATCAAAACTACCCTCAGGCATACACCATTCTGTTAATACAAGGATGAAGTACTTTGGCAAAGCCTCTCAAGCATATATGGAAGTGGCCTGCAAGGTGCCCTAGTCATATGAATCAGCTAAATGTCTGCGAACTGTCAGATAACAGAATTAGGTAACCTGACAAGAGGACTACAATTGATTTTCCCTGAGAAGTATAAAGACTGTAAAGAGAAATCAGCCGGGAGGGATCACTCTACTTTTGTATACGACTTTTTGTTTTGAACACTTGTTGGAATGGTGGCAATAAGCCTCAAAGACTTGGGGAACCTAAGAAGGACATTTCGAAACACTTACACTGGGAAGGGGTCACACATCACCTAAAAACCAAAACAGCAAAACATTTATCTATAACATGTTTTGTTTCTTTTCTTTATAGTAACAGGGCCAATCAGGTGGCATGGGTTTGGGAAGGATGACAGTGTTATATTGTGTAAGACTTTCTGACAAGCAACTTTTGACTCACTTTCTTCGACAGGGATACCTCTTTGTAACGATAGGGTTAGTGGATGGATTATCTTTCTTTTTGTTAATAAAGATCATGGATCAAACTTGTCAGTTGCCCGATTCCTACCTTCGACCCATAACATATTCTTTAATCCTCCTGCACCACCTATTCAACCCAAGTGTCATCAGATGGCACAGGTTGTACGTGAGTTCAATCCGGCACTTCACCTAAGTCAACTCCTAGCGTGTAATGCACAACTGAAATCCTCATTTATTTGTGTGGAACATCCCCCCCGACCCCCCGGTCACACTGAACCAGGAATCGGGCTTGTTTGCAGAGTTAAAATATTTATTTATGTAGTTACAAATTAATCACACTATGTTTAATGGGTATACAATAATCACCAATGGGGTGCTATCTCTTTAATGTACAAGATGCAATAGTGAGCAAAACAATTCAGCACAGAAATAATACTTTTGTGTGTGTGTTCAAATCAAATAGCAGTGTGGTTACTATTTCCCGCTGCACACCCCTCAACCCCCCTATAGACAATGTAAAGAGATAGGAGGAGAGAACAGGTTTCAGGAATGGCAAAATTCAAACGATATGTCAATCCCAATTTCCCCCCAGCAACGCAAGAGAAAAACGGAATTGATTGGCAAGCTGTCAAAATGGTTCTAAAGTTGTCTAATTATGGAATGGGTAAAAACACTAAATATGGTCTAAATTGCTGAAATCATATAAATTCTTATGGGAGCTGCTTTAGATAGTTGCACCTAAACACTAGCAATGATTTGATACTAAGCGGCAATGTGAAATCGTAAAATTGAGGTCAGAAGCAACCAAAAGCTGTTTTACACGTGTCAGAATTTCCCTAAATGAAAATTTGCGGCAAACTTTTCATTGCACGGTAATCGCGATTATGGGAGAACCGTATGGATTTGGGATGCGATTTTTGATGTGAATTAAAGCTGTGGATGTTAGCTATCAGAAATTTTGTTTCTAGCACAAAAATTGAGGAAGTTATGGACATTTTAGTGTAGGTCTTTTTTTCGAGATGGAAAACAGGAATGCACTTTTAAATGATAAATGGGATTTCTTACACTAGTTTATGACTATAGAAAAAGAGAATGCCACACATGAATCTCTACAGTCCTGGCCTGGGACACTTCATGTGGTGGATACTCACTTTCTTTCTGGGATTCAGTTTATTTGTTCACAACACTAATGATTTATGATTTTAGAAAACAAATGAGAGAAACTTAGCGCAAGAAAAGTTCTGACAATTCAAAATACTCCTAACACTACTGGTTCTGAATACAAGAGAGGATGGGTTTAAAATATGGATTAACTATGGACAGTACATATGCTAGTGACACAGTCCTATCTATAGATACTCACTAGATATGTTTCAAACGGAACGTCAGGATTCTGGTCCGTCAATATTTCTGGTCAGGGAAGGGGACCTGGGTCTGGGATAGACAGCTGGGCACACCGGACTGGACTGGGTCTGTTTAAAGCACAGCACAGGACTGGATCAGGTCTGCAATGGCTCTAGTCACAGCTCGGCACAGGACTGGATCTCTTGGTTCTGATGATAATTATTTCATTGGAGCAAGGAAGATGGATGGTTCTCTAGCAGGGTGCTCCGCCAGCAAACGGTTAGTGGGTGAATCTGTATGTCCTTTTCCAGTCCTGAGCTATCTCTATTTATGCTTATGATAAAGGGGTGTGGGTGCTGGTTAAGCCTAAGCTCACCCCTTGGGCAGGCGATTGGCCAGAGTCTCCTCTCTACCTTGATAGGAGGAGAGAAACAGGGTGTCACCTTAATGGTGTGAGTTTATGAGGCCTAGAGTCCACCCATAGCCTCTTGAACACAACATCTACTTTTGACACAATACACATTTAAACATATGCAACCTCTATTACAATCACCTATATAGATCACATATTTTGAGTAGCAGCTACTCCACAAAACCCTGTTGCTGTAGGATCTTGTGTCTGCTTTCCACTGAATTTCGCCCTTTTTATCAAGAACATAATGTCCAGATTATTAGAAAATGTGTACAAATGTGCGCGTTGAACATGGCCATAAGTGTCTGAAGTTTAATGCTTCTAACAAAAATATATTTTGTGTAATATCACATTTTCCGCTGTTTCTTCCTAAAACATGTCACAGAGTTCTGGCGCCTTTCAAAATGTGCAGCCAATATTTACATTAACAATGCTGTTGTTTTTGTATTTTTAACAATTTTACACAATAAGTTATCAGTCTTGTTAAAGTGTGTCTTTTGTTCTTGTTAAGCAACAAATGGTTATTTGTCTCTGCCTCCTTCTGTCTCTCTGCAGTTAAGAAGCAGTATCCCCCCAGTTCCTCCTGGGCCCAGGCTATTTACGACCCTTCACACTTGCCACTCCTTGAGCTGGAGGAAGTCCATTGTCTCCTTCCCCCTGCATAATCATCACTTAGGTGTGATTTCCTGGTGGAGGGAAGCGGAAGGGAGAGGCCTAGCCTCTCTGGGGGAAGCTGTTATACTGGTTTGGGTGGCTTTGGTCAGGCTTAAATTAAATGTTATTTCTGTTGCATTTTTCTTGGTTTAAAAACAACTTGTGATTTCAAACTAGCAGCTAGAACACTTATTTCCGATTCTAAACCATGGGATTAACAAATATAGCATAGGTTACTCTCAGTAACAGGCCATTTACATTGCAAACATATGCTTCAGCTTACACATTTTTAAGGTTAATCAGGCAGGCTTCTGACAGCTGTCATTCAGGTGGCCGAGGGTACTGCGCCCATATTTTGACAGATTCCACAGGCAGGCAACTTTTGCTGTGGATGTTTTTATGACAAATTCAGCTTTCCAGGACATTATAATATCACAATGATTTCTTGAACTAAATGAATTGTAGCACCCAGCAATAATATTGGATGTTTGAGGGTGTCTTGTAACGGCATTCTGCAGTTTCAGCAACCAAGAAAAAAGGATTTAAAAACAAGATTTTGGATTTCTTTCAGCAAAGCACTGCTTTTCCCTCCGTGCTCCATTTTCACTTGTTGTGAAGGCCAGTGACATGTTTCAGGGGTGAGATCTCCATTCCACCACTGACATCATGCATGGCAGATTGGGCAGCCATCTTTTTGTGTTGCAAAGCACGATTTCCAGCGGTTTTGGCGCGCACAAGGGTATTGCGGCAATTTTAGGATTTCTGGCACAATGAGAACACAGGGATGCCGCATGGCAGAGCAAAAGTGGGTCAAGACATCCCACGAGGTGTCATTCACTTACTTGAAGGTACAGACACTGAATGGTATCTGCCGCCTCCCGTAATCTCAACTACTTTCTCCCACAAATATTTTGTAAATGTGAGTCTCACACATTCTGCCCTCTAGGATCCCGTAATCCTCCCTGTCCTCCCAAGTGTCAGCTGATGGAATGTGTGTTGGTCACTTCCTTTAGGATATGGATAGTTAATGGAATCTCCCACACCTTCATTCTTAGATGTTTTATCCTATACATATCTTGTAAGCATGTGTCTTCCACAATCTGCTCTCAGGGATTCCCTGATCCTCCTCCTTCACCGAAGTATCACCTGATGGCATATATCATTAACTCACCTTAAGATATGAAAATAACTAAATTGTATCCCCCCCACCCTGAATCTCTATTACTTTCCCAAACAAATATCTCACGAGTGTGTGACTCACATAAACTGCCCTCAGAGATTCCCTGCTTCTCCTCCTCCAACCAAGTGTCACCAAATGTAATGTGCATCATTCACACACTTTTAGAGATGCACACCAAGTGGCATCACCCACCTCCCTGAAGTCTCTGCTACGTTCTCCAATGAATATCATGCACAAGTGTGCCTCACACCAGTTGCCTTCCCGGAAACACTTGCCAACCCAATTGTGCACCACAAGTTGGAGATATGATTTTTCTTAACCACATGTGCCTCTTTATAGCTTACAAGATCCAACTTGGATGAACTTCCTAAAATGTTTGTCCATGATTCGACCTGGAGGACCCCCCTGAACATTTTGTGATTCAGGATTCGTCTGAAAAAGTTAATTCAGGAATAATTAGCGTGTACAAAGTGTCTTACCAGTAGTGATACAGAGTAAAGAAATTGCACCATTATCATAATGAAAGTTGTACTATTCTTCACCCCTTATCCTCCCAACACCATTGGCCTTTACTCATAACCCCATGATTGTTGGGTAAAGAATGCAGACACTACACTTAGCATACTTATTCCATAACTATTCTCAGCACATCACAAATAAATAGTTATGTGCAAAATGTTAACATACACAGTGTTTTGCACAGAGAGCATTGCAAATTCACCAAATAAACTGTGAAATGTTAAGGTAATCTGCTATGAACCACCATCAATGAGATCTGTACAAAGGATGTTCCAAATTCATGTGTTTTGCATGGACAATTGGCAATGATCTGTACATGAATTAGCAAGTTGTTCTGCTACTTTGCTATGAGCACAGTAGCAGCAAATACGGTTTAGGGCAAAATGCCATGCCCTGCTAACAGTTAATACAGAAGAACGGCTATACTCATGGCAATTGATATCATTGCAAAATACATTTAATTGAATCAAAATCTTTATTTTAAATTATTTTCAATTTCAGGGTGCACTGATATGCAGACATCAAGCAGTGTTATAGTTTGCTGTGCACAACAATATTAAAACTGCAAGGATAATTATTGGGGTAGCATCTTGTGTCCTCCTAGATGGCACAACATCTCATTAGCAACATTTGTAATGAGCACTATTTTATTGGGCAAATTAACCACACGTTAACATATCTCAACATGCTTTTGTCCTAAATGTATAGATCATATACTTCCTAGACTGCCTTTTTAGGTGTTGTTTACCATTACACCACCAGATGGCTGCTTGCCTTTTACAGGAGTGGGAGTACCCTCACCTTCATCTACTGGTTCCTGCCACAGGGGCACTGCACATGGGGGGAGAGTGTGACATGAATGTTCATTCAAACTGATAGTGGAGTGGGATGGGAGTCCCGTGGGACCCGAGAACACCCCTCCACCCTCCAAAGTTCATGATGAGATGAAAGGCCAGAAACGCTTGCAGTCAACCATCTTATTTTGGACAGATCCTGAGTGCAATGATTGACAAGTAAACTGAAAATATCCTCTCAGCCAGCCATACACACAGAATACACTGCAAATCTTTCCATGTGTGGGTGAAGAGTCGTGGGATGTATTGACCCACTCCAATATGCTATGCGGCATTCCCCTGCCAGTTATGATGAAATAAACTGCAAAACCTTTGTACGTGCCAAAAAACCTACAAAAAACTGTGTTCTCAAGCCCACAAAATGATGGATGCGTAACCGGCCACCCATGGTACATGTGTGGTGGAATAGAGCACACACTGCAGAAAATGTACTAGTGGGCTCCATGACCAGCAAACCGAGTGCAGAGAGAGAAGCAGCACTTTGCAAGTGAAACTCAAAAATGTGCCTACAAATCACATTTGCTTTGTTGCTAAAAACTCCAAAATGCCTATAACACAACACTTCTCAAAATTCAAAATCTTGCCTGGCACTAAAATTCATGTAATCTAATGAAGCATTGCGAACATCCAAAGTCCTAATGTGAAGAGCAACACATTCATCAGACAAACTGGATTATCTGTGAACTGACAGCCTCCGTCAAAATCTGGGTGCAGTACCCTGGGCTACCTGAATGACAGCTGTCAGATGAGTTACTGATGAAACTTTAAAGGGATCTAAAACTAAAAAGTCTGCTGGATTAGCAAACATAAAAAGATTGTTTGCTAAAAAGAATATAGATCTCAGTTGCTTTTTATCCCACAGAGTTAAGGCTAAGGAAGTAATGTATTTATGCTTGATGCAACAAATTTGGTTTTTGCTGTATTTAAGAAGTTAATTAGCCGGGCTGAGCTGCAAGAACTGGAAAAGCAGGTTCTCCCAGGCGGAGGGATATCCTCTCAGCAGATACTCACTGTGAAATGTTAAATGCGGGTTAGCCCAGACATTTGTCTATAGAAAGAGAAGGAACAATGACAGAGCTTCAGCCCAGGAAACTGGAGGTGTGAAGGTGGTTGGAAATGGATCCTGGAAGGAACAAACAAGGAGGGGGATGCCCCTGGACTGCAGGGAGACAAAAAGGGGCAGACCATCTGTTGCTAAACATGAACAAAGAACAATTCTTAAAAGACTCATAACTTGGGGCGCTGTTGCGCGGCAACCAGGATGGCCGCCTAAACGTCGAGCTCCGGATCAGCAGAGCGCTCGATCCTGTCTCGCTCTGCCCGACGCTACCTAAGAACCTGCTGACTTCGCCCGATCCTTCGGGAGCCCCGCCGCTGCGGCTGGGTGCAGCCTGGAGCCGCTGCGAGCCCCGGGGACGGGGCTGTGCCTTCCTCTCACATCAGCGGCTGCGGCCTCCCGCTCTCCCCGCCCCGCGGCTCCGGCGGCATCGGCCCTCCTCTGACTTGAGGCCGCGGAGCTGCGGGCCGCTCTAGGGGAGGGGCGCCCGCCCGGCGAGGCGCGCCAGATCATCGCGGCCGGCCGGGCCTCTCCTCACTCCTCTGCGCCTTCCGGCCAGGACCACCGCTGACTCCTGGCCCCTTCTCCATTTCGGCTGCGGCTGGGTGCAGCCTGGAGCCGCTGCGAGCCCCGAGGACGGGGCTGTGCCTTCCTTCCACATCGGCGGCTGCGGCTTCCCGCTCTCCCCACCCCGCGGCTCCGGCGGCATCGGCCCTCCTCTGACTTGAGGCCGCGGCGCTGCGGGCCGCTCTGGGGGAGGGGCGCCCGCCCGGCGAGGCGCGCCAGATCATCGCGGCCGGCCGGGCCTCTCCTCACTCCTCTGCGCCTTCCGGCCAGGACCACCGCTGACTGCTGGTCCCTTCTCCATTTCGGCGTGGCTTGTCGGCGCTGACCGGCCCCGGGCCCTCGGTCCGTGCCCCGGGGGGCCCCATCGACACCGGAGCACCTGAGAGGTAGGGGGCGTGCGGGGGGGGGAGTGCCTGGCTGCTGTGGCCCCGGATCGATCACTCGCGCCTATTTCACCCTGCGAGTGATCCCCCTGCACTGGAGCCGGCGCCGCTGCTGGGCCTGGGGCAGCGCGGACCCCCCCACCCCCTGCCCTGGTCCTGCCTCCCTCCCGACATCGCTGACTACCACCTGAGGCCTATTGGGCAGCCCTGGACACTGTGACCCGCTGGGCCGCGGCGCACTCTCCACGTACAATCTGCCCTTGGGCTGCCTGTGTCCTGGGGCTGCGGAGCCGGGGAACAAACTACGCTGTTGCCCCCACGGGCTTCTCTGGAGCTCCGCGCCTGCCACTGTATCCTACACCGCCTGGGTGCGCTCGGGCCTGCTACACCCTCTTCGCCACCAATCTCGGCGACACCTGCCCTCCAGCCCAAGAGGGGTCATAACTTCTCCTTCTCTTCACCCCCTGGACTCTGGGTGAGCCCACTGGTTGCTCCTCGCCTACATTGCCCCGGTATACGCATCGGTCCCGGTGACCTGGAGGACGCGCTTCGGCACTAGTACCTAGCTCTCATTTCTACCCCTTCTTCCTCCTTGATCCACGTAACGGCCAGGATGACCAAAGGGGGTGCGAGGAAGCAGAGCTCCATCAATATGTTCGCGAAGGCTGCGCGGAGACCATCTGGGGAGGCTGCTGAGCAGGCCTCTACCGCCCCGCCCGACGCAGCCCCGGAGTCCCAGAATATGATGGATTTTATACGAGAGGGTTTCACTGCTCTTCACTCAAAACTAGATGATATGAACGGCACCATATCTTCTATTAAGGCCCACATTGAGAGGACGGACAGCCGAGTATTGGAGGTCGAGACGCGGGTCGGTTCCGCTGAGGATGCGCTGGTGGCTCTGCGCACCGAGGTTGTCGCTCTTTCCAACCGAGTCCTTGAGGTGGAAAATAAAAATGAAGATTTAGAATCCCGCTCGAGGCGCAATAATCTCCGCATTATCGGGGTCCCTGAGGATGAAATTCACGAGCCAATGGAGGACTTTGTTCAGCGCACACTTCTGTCGCTCCTTGATGAGCCCGAGCTTTCTCCGCACTTCGCAATTGAGCGGGCACATCGCGCCCTGGTGGCCAAACCTAGGCCCGGTGCCCCTCCTCGGCCCATCATAGCCCGTGTATTGAACTACCGTGACCGTGACGCCCTCCTCATGGCCGCAAGACTCAAAGGTGAGCTACTACTGGGCGGTGCAAGGATCCATCTTTACCCCGACTTCTCAACTGCTGTCCAGCGGGAACGCAAGACCTTCCAGGCAGTGAAACGCAGGCTACGAGACCATTTAATCAAATATGCTATGCTCTATCCCGCCAAGCTTCGCATAGAACACGCCAATCAGGTGTTGTTCTTCACGATTCCAGAGGAGGCCTCCAAATTTATTGATGAACACTTTCCCGGCTGATCCCTCTCCCCTGATCTCGGTTCAGCGGTTATCCTAGGTCCCCGACGGGGGGTGCATAGGTCCTCCCGCACTCCTGTACCGGGGCCACGTTGATCCTTCATCCCGTATCCTGCTTGCTCAGTTCAACTTGCAGGGCCCGCCCGAATTGCTTCTGGTGAGAACTTTGTCCAATCTACATTGCACCTCCATTGTGGGCTTCTTATGTTCTACTTGCTCTGCTGCAACCCGTAGCGATACGGCCAGTCAGGCCTTCAGACCCCCAGGCGCTGATGCCTTTGTTTTGGTTTTGTTTACAAGGGGATGGGCTTGTCATCCCTCTGTTTGGGGGGGGGTGTGGGTGGGGGCGGGTTATGTTGGGGTTTTTGTTATTGAAAAATTGGCGCTGGCAGTGAAGGCGGACTGTGCTGAGGCACCTGGGAACTGTTGTCGTAGGACCGTTGACCTGACCCTCTGGTCACTGACATTCTACTTAATCCCGAACACTGCCACACTGTGATTGAGAGTGCCCTGACCTTTATGAGCTGGAACGTGCGGGGACTGGGGAATTATAGAAAGATGAGACAACTCCAGCTGCAGGCCGAGCGCCATGGATCCAAGATTCTCTTCCTTCAAGAGACTCATGCCCGTTCTGTACACTGCATGCGTTTTGCCAAGTCCTGGGGTCCCCATAGGTTTTTCACTGATTACTCCTCTCAAAGCCGGGGAGTCATGACCCTCATTCACAAGAGCCTTCATTTTACCCTCATCTCCTCGACAATGGACCCCCAGGGTAGATATGTATTGCTTCACGCCATGCTGCACCACAAGGAAGTGATTCTTCTGAACATCTATGGCCCTAACCTTGATGACCCGGATTTTTATGTGAAGGTCACCTCCCTTCTCGATGGCTTCCCCCTTGTTCCAATCCTCTGGGGTGGGGACTTCAACACGATCTTCGACGTAGCTCTAGATAGATCAGGCTCCAGGCCCTGTCACCTCTCCAGGGCGGCTTACGCCGCACTGTCTTCCCTTCCCCGTCTGGCCATGGTGGATGCATGGAGGTTCTTCTACCCGGATTCTCGCATCTACTCTTTCTACTCCTCTGTTCATGACTCCTACTCTCGTATTGATAGGTGGGTGATTTCTAACGTATTGGTCAAGAGCGTAACACATCTAATGATCCTTCCGAGAACCCTATCTGACCACTCTCCGTTCACCATTACCGTAGACTGGGGTCCCGATCCCTCCCGCACCCGACACTGGAAATTGAAACCCCTTTCCCTACTTGACCCGGAGTTCTGCTCCGAGCTTGAGTTGTCGATCGAGGAGTTCTTCGAGACCAACACGGGCTCGGTAACGTCCCAGGCCACCTTATGGGAGTCATTCAAGGTTTATATTAGAGGGATTGCGCTGTCCAAGGAGAATTGGGTCCTTAAGTCGATCCGCAGAGACCTCGCCTCAAGCGAATCTAGACTTTCGTCCCTGGAGGCTACATGCTCGCTACACTCTACCCCTGGTAACCTGGCTGACATCAGGGAGGAACTGGACAAGTTCCGTTCTCTTGCGGACCGCGAGCAACGGTTCCTCGATAACCCTGGCATGGCGAGGAGGTATGGGGAGGGGGAGCGTCCCGGCCGCTTTCTGGCTAGGTTGATCCGGCACGAGACGGGGTCCCCGCACATTCTCGGGGTTGAGAAATCTGATGGCTCTATGGCGGTCTCTTCACAGGAGGTCAACATGGAATTTTTCACCTTCTACGAATCCCTGTACTCCAATGCTGATGAGGTATCGCTGGCGGAGATTGACTCCTTTCTCGAGGCCCTCCCTTTATCAACTCTGTCTCCGGAGACCGCGGGTTCCCTTGACTCTCCACTCACACGGGAGGAGCTGTCGGCCGCTATTGATTCCCTATCTTCGGGCCGCACCCCTGGCTCGGACGGTGTCCCGGTCGAGTTCTATAAACGCTTCAAGTCACAACTGCTCCCTCATTTGCTGGCTCTCTGGGAGGAGTCAGTTGAGGCCGGGGTGCTCCCCCCTTCTCTCTGTGAGGCCACAATCGCAGTACTACTTAAGTCCGGTAAACCCCCTTCGCAGTGCGGTTCGTATCGCCCACTTTCTCTCATAAACTGCGATGTCAAGATATTTGCCAAGGCTCTGGCTCTCCGGCTGGCTCCCTTCTTACCATCTATTATTCACCCGGACCAGGCCGGTTTTATCCCGGGTCGCTCTACCTCCCTGAACTTGAGGCGCCTATTCAACATTATCGACAGAATCAGTCCCGAGACACACGCTGTGGCTGTTGCCCTTGACATGCAAAAGGCATTCGACTCGGTTTCATGGAGGTATCTGTGGCGGGTCCTCGAGTGCTGTAAATTCGGCCCCTCTTTTCTTTCCTGGGTCAGACTGCTTTACTCTGAGTCGGTTGCCAGGGTCAGCACGGGCGACCGTTATTCTCCCCTCTTCAAGATCGCCAGGGGAACGAGACAGGGGTGCCCCTTCTCTCCCCTGGTCTTTGCGGTAGCAATCGAGCCTTTTGCCGACATGCTCCGCCAACTCCATGCTCACAGGGGTCTCCGCTCCGCGGGACAGACGGACATAGTGTCCCTCTATGCGGATGATGCGTTGCTGTTTGTACGCTCCCCTTCCACCAACCTACCCCCTATACTGGCGGACATTATCCGTTTCGGTCGAGTCTCGGGCCTTAAAGTGAATTGCTCGAAATCCATTCTTTTTCCGCTCACGGAATGTACCTCTCCCCCTCCCGACACCTTCGGTTTCACATGGGCCCAAACCACATTTACCTACCTGGGGACGGTGGTGACTCGCCAGCACGAGCTGACCTTCCATGAAAACTTCCAGGAGTATCTCACACATTTGACGGCTAAGATCCAGGTCTGGGACAAACTCCCGATTTCTCTGGCTGGCAGGATAGGTCTGCTGAAGATGGTGGTATTGCCCCAGCTGCTCTATGGGTTCGCTAACATTCCCGTGTGGCCGGAGGTGGGCTTTTTTCGTGACTTGTCTCGCACCGTGAACTCCTTTCTCTGGCACTCGGGTGCGGTCCGCCTTAAAATCGGGACCCTTTCCACTCCCATGTTTTACGGGGGCTTTGGTGCCCCTAACTTTCTTAAATACTGGCTAGCGTCACAAATCCAATACACCTCCTATTGGTTTAATACCACGGATCCTGCCCCGCACGTCCGACTTGAGAGGCTTGCAGTGATTGACCGAGACATCCGCTCCCTGGTGTTGCAACCCGCTCCCTTGGCTCGGGGCTCACAGAATCCGGTTGCCTGCACGGCCGTTGCACTGGCAAAAATGTGGAAACTGATGGGGATTACCTATGCCTTCCATGGCAATCTCCCACTTTGGAATTTTCTCCCTGGGGTCCCGCGGGTTCCATTGGGTACGGTTCGCCGATGGGCGGACGCGGGCTTTGAGCTGTTACGCGACGTGTTTGACCAGGGTATATTCGTCGAGTGGCCCGACCTCCCCTTGCCCCTGAGAGGAGACCGGAGTGTATGGCTTCAATACGCATCCCTTCGTAGGACCCTTAAGCGACATTACCAAACATTCCCTGCATTGCCGCCTGACGACCCCGCCATTGAGGAGCTCACCTCCCCCAGCCCTACGAGGGGTAAGATCTCTAGGTTATATACCATGCTGCAATCCAGATCGATCCCAGACTTTGCTAAACTGAAACGTGCCTGGGAGGCAGACCTCGGTGTTGAGATGTCCGATGATCGCTGGACCCACTTATGCGAACGCACGCAACGGGTTTCCCTCAACTCCCGGTTTAAACTTATCCAATTCAAAGTGCTTCACAGATTTCACCATACCCCGATTAGACAACACCGTATGTCCATCGACCACCCTGCCAGCTGCCCCAGATGCGGTCAGGACGATGCCGTCTACATCCATATGATTTGGTCCTGCCCCCGCCTCGCACAGTTCTGGGAGGCTGTTTGCTCGACAGTGTCCGCTGTAACTGACCACCCCATTGCTCTCTCTCCGCTGGTATGCCTCTTCCATGATCTCCCAGGCCTCCCCCGAGATTCCAAGAAACTAGCTGGTCTCTGCCTACTTCTTGCGGTGCGCTCCATCCTGCTCTGTTGGCTTCGCCCCTTGCCTCCCACACATGCCCAATGGCTGAGAGCGGTCACGTGGGCCTCTGACTCCGAGGAAACCTGGTCCCACTTACAACCCATTCACTCCAGACCTAGAAACATCTGGCTCAGGTTCCGCTCCTATATGTCTGATCTAGTCGAGACTCTGGACACCTCCTCCTCCCCCGCTTCCCCCCACCAGCTTGGGTCCTCAGCCCTGTCATAGTTTCCTGATGTCCTTTTTCACGGTGTGACTGTATTTTGTTCTTTGATTGTTCATCATGTGTAGTAACTTTTGCATACCTACGCTATGTACGCTGTTCTTTTACATTGCTTCTGCCTGACGCTGTTCGCCTGTGTTTTGCTGCCACGCTAATAATAAAAAGAAGTTTAAAAAAAAAAGACTCATAACTTGTCATCCAAAAGGGTGAAAAATTTGCCAAGGACAGAGTTGTGGATCTTATTTTCGGCTGCACGTTTAAAGAGGCGGCAAAACCGTGTAACATGTTCTGGACAGGAATGGCAATATATGTGGTTTTATGTGAAATGTATTATTGTTAGAATTGTCAAAATGTACACACACATCCCTATGTTAAACACACACATTTGTGGAAATTTGCATACAATTTGGAAATTGTGTTCATAGCAAAAAGGACAAAATTTTGTAGAAAGTTGAAACAAGAGCCCACAGCTTCAGGATTTTGAGCAACAGATGCTACATAAAATATGGCATCATTGTGTGTGATTTGTATAAAGGTACCAATGTAGAAATGTGTATTTAGTATAAATCCAATTTTGAGACCAGTGGCTAAAGGGAGGTCGCTGAGGACTGTAAAGCAAACCATACAATGTGACATCATCCGGCATTGATCCAATCACTTAAATGCAAGGTGCAGATGAAGTTTAGATCCAATCCCAGCTCACAGGGGTGGGCTTAGTTAAGCCAGCCCATACACTCATTTTGTGATGTCATTTTAAAGCATAGAGACAGCTGACAACACATAGGGACTCACAGATCCAGTCACATTCCTGATTCCAGCGAAGCACTCTGATCCAGCATTCTACATCCAGCTTTCACATCCTTCCAGATCCAGATGCCAAAACTCTTGCTAGCAATAGTGAACTATTGATTTCCGAAAGGCCCACATTTTCCAATTTATTCTCTCCACCCAGTGAAGCGCTGTGTGGTGTGAGAAGGCCTTCCGAACCTGTATCCTGAAATTCTCTGGCTTGTCACCACTAGTCTTGCCTGAGGAACTCGCTATCCAGCTGATTGAAATATCCACAAACAAGAAGGACAGATCCTGTGCAAAACTGGTGACCGGCCTAGCGGATCCAATCCCGTGCCTGAGGTGCTGTTCTTCCTAGATCAGATCCAATCCTTGACCAGAACTGACGGTCCAATTTAATAACTTATTTTGTAAGTATTAATAGGAAGAAAAGGGACCCTAATATCTCTGCATAGTCGTATCCCAATCTCAATTCATCCTATCTGCAAATGCAGAATCATAGTATTGTCAGTACCTTTCCTGCGCTGATTTTTCTCATTTGTTTTATAAAATCATAAGTCATTAGTGATTTTGAGTAAGAAAAGTAAATCCCAGAACGGAAACTAGAGTATCACACATGAAGGGTTACGCTGGCCACTTAACTGTGGAAATTCACGTGTGACATTCTCTTTTACATAGTCATAATCTAGTGTAAGCAAACCCACCTTTCATTTTCAAAGGGCATTTATGTTTTCCATTCTCGTGCCTATTTTACAAAAACGACCTTTACTAAAACCTCTATAACTCCCTCAGTTTTTATGATAGGCACGAAATTTCAACTAATACTTGTACCTTACACCCATAGCTATCCAGAGAACCCAAAACAGTGCAATACTCCCGTTATCATGAATATCACGCAAGGAAATGTTGGCCACGAATTACAATTCGGAAAGGTTTTTACACGTGTGAGATAGCTTTAAATTGTTTCTGACTTGGACTTTGAGATTTCAAATGTTTTCTTTGGACTAAATAATTGTTTGTGATTGTGTGCAACTGTTCAAAGCGGCTCCCATAGGAATCTATAACAATTTAAGTACGTTTGACCCCATTTGGTGTTTTGCTCAGTCAATTCTAAAGACCATTTTAAAGCCATACTGACAGCTGAAAAGTCAATTCCGTTTTTCTCTTGTGTTTGAAGCGGGAAGGTGGGACTGATATTCTGTCTGATTTAAGCTATTCCTGAATACCTGCTCTCTCCTCCCATCTATTTAATTGTCTATTGGGCGGTTGAGGGGATTTGCAGGGGGAACCTCTAACTATAGGGCCATCTGTCCAAACCAACACAGAAGTATTATTTTCTGTGCTTCATTTGTTTTTGGTGCTCATTACTTGATTCATAGTGTATTAAAGATACTATTCTGTGTTCTCTCACCCCATTGGTGATTGTGGTCTACTATTAAAATATACTGTGATTACATTTTAAATACATAAATAAATATTTACCTTGGCAAACTAGCCTGATTCCTGGTTCAGCGTGACCGGGGTGGGGGGGGGTTTCAGGAGAAGGGTGTGATATGACTGGTATATCGTTCTGAATAGTGAATTTATAGGTACAAATAAATAAGGGTTTCAATTGTGCACTACATGCTGGGCTTGACTTGGGTGTGTGCTGGATTGAAATCACTTACAGAGTCCGTGATCATGGACAGGGAAGCCTATATGGACAGCCTTGACTGATCACCAAGAAGCCATGGTACTGACTTCATTAGTGATACCACGACGTAGCAGCATTAGACATGAAGCACATTCGCAGTCCTGCACTGCACCCCATAAACATACACTCATATACTTGAAGAACATGAGAGCACAGTTCTATTGCTAGAGGACAGATACATATACATACTGTCAATGCTTTCATTATATTTGTCATTAGCCAAATGCAGTAAAGCAGAACGCAAGGCACAAGAGATCCTGAGCAAGCTTGCTGATCCTTAAAGCTAATATTCTCATGGAAATACAGGAGTATATATGGAACCTGATCGAACCACGTACAAATAACCTATAGGGAACTGCATTATAAGACTTAGGACAATTACAGCAGGCCTCAAGCTTCTGAGCATCAGATGAGGAGAAACCGATTCAGGCTGCACAGTGAGCAAGACGTGCAAAGACAGGCTCAGAGCCAAGGTCAGAGATACGAGAACATTCCAATCTCCAAACAAGGGGACCAGCTGTAGAAAAGTGGAATAAATACTCATAATTGTAAGCTGCAGAGCTCAATTTCGTGGTCTCTAAACAAGTGATGCACCCAGACGAGACAATGGACAGTCATCCACGGTGAGAAAGGGGAGCTGATCCCAGCAAACCAGATGCAGACTGCAGCAAGTGTTGCAACGTAAGGAACAAATTCTCATGGGCAAAGGTGATACACACAAGTTACAATACAGACACATAATCGTTCACATAACCTTGAAGAGGTGCAGTGAGCTGAGAACTCAATCGAGTCCCAGGCCTGGGGGCCTCAGCTGTAACCAATCACAGCTTAGAATCCCAGGGGTGGATTGCAAGAGGCAAGAACCAATGGTAAGCCCACTACTCTGCAACAATGTAATAGTTTCTTGGGGACAGAAAAGGACAGCCACCTGACATGTAAGAGACAGGAGAAAAACTTATTTAGGTGTCCATATAGGATTTTGGACTCTCAATACCTAATCCCTCACACTGTTAGGTTTTTTGGAGAGGGGCTCAAGTGATGATGCCAGAGTCATACAAAACTAGCTTGCACGCTAGGGAACAAAGGGATTCACCAGAATCTTCCAGTGTTCTTGTATTGATTCCTGTTGGTTTTATTTGCAATAAACCACAGTCTGTACTTGCCGTCTGACTGATTTCTCTATTGATTCTGGGGAGGGTGTTGGTCCCTCCGAGTCTGCGGACCCCCAGCCTCACTCTGGCATACCTGGGAGTCTCACCCAACAATAGGCATTCAGAAGCTGTTGCATCGTATAACAGAAGTGGTTGCAGGGTTAAATGGCTACCGTTTAGCACCTTTGGGAGATTGGAACCAGATGTTGAAACATGGTGTGAGCCTGAACAGGTTTGTGAATGACTCATCAAGTGGCTTACTCCCTGATCAGCTGTTACTTTTAATGCATTCTGAAAATTATTTAAATTGGATATATCCACTACATGTGTATGTACTCTGAATTTGCGGTACACTAGACATATTCATTGGAGAATCTGTGCAGTGTTTATTGCTACGTATGTATTTGTTCTATTTTATGTATCCCCTCCTGTTTTTCCAGGACCTATTGATTGCATGGGGAAAATGTGTATCTACCGCAAGAGACACAAAGATAAAACGTGCACTGTACAATGCACTTCTTGATGAACCCCCAATCCAGGTCCTTGTTTAAAAGTGATGTTCAGCTCAATCTTCCCTTGCTCACCTCCCCTTCATCCGTTTTTCATATATGAATGCAACTGTGTCCCATGAGAAAAGGTGCACATTGCAAACATATTGCAAGGGGTCAACTGTTGTATAAAGCAATTTGCAGAACTTAACACCTCAATACTGTATGAGTTGTGTACCCTCACACCACTGCCACGAAAACAGGTACCAAAACCCAAAATTCAACGCCACTGTGTAATAGGTCAGAAAAGAAAACAGTATCCGAAGCCATTGTGCACATTTCAATATAGACGCCAAAATGAGGAAAACATTAAGCAGTTCTTTTTTTTTCTACAGAAAAAATGGCATTGGTTATCAAGCTGCACCTATTGTATTGGATCCCTGGACAGAATTGTTCAAAAGTCATGGGCATCTCGCTACATGTGGAGATCGCCTTTAAGCTATCAAGAGTGTGCACAGAACCCCTGTGGCCATCCAATCCACAAGGGTATGTCGTGCTCTAAGAATGTGTAAGTGCTTATAAGCTGTGAGTCCATACTGTATTGTCTTTTTCTATCCTAATTATTAGTATTCTGCTTCTTTATTATTTTGGTATTTCAACTGTTTGAAGATATCAAACCAAAAACACCAAAATAAATGTCAAAACGGCAAATTCCAAAAGGCATTGGAGGAGGTGAGAGAAAAACACAGCACCACTTCCTGCCACCAGAGGCGAATGCTCCTACCATTCACAACCAATACCATGAAGGTGAAGATTAAGATGAAAATAATTAAAGCAGTAGCACAGGTGTGAATGTCACCTTCGTACATATTCTGATATAGGAGTAACATTAGCAAAAGCAAATGTGATGGCAATGGGCAACAAAGCATGCAGTGACAATTCTCAACGTTTTCATCCTCACCCCTCAACATCGTAATTAGTCAGTGAGATCATATAAGTATATAACATCATTTTGTGGGTCAATATCCACAGGGGGAGATCTGAAGCTTAGGCTCCGCCGGTCCATTGTCTCAAATAATGTTTCCAGACGGAAGGTAGGGCAGGTGCTATACGTCCAATGTAGAGAAATCTGCTAGCATGCTGTCCATAGTGCAATGTCCACAAACATGCAGACATATTTAGGGACAGCACCAGTATAACCTAAAAACATAAGGGAGGTTCTGGAGCAATGGTCTGTTTTGCTTAATTCCAGGGTCACTTTGGACCAAAAATCTGCCATTTCAAGACAGCACCAGTACAGGTGTGCACAGTATGTACTGTTCTGCGTGATGCAGTAGTGTGAAATGCAAGCAACAAGGTTTACCATTAAATAAGATGTGTTTGGATTGGGTGCAGACCTCCTTGCAGGCATCATCATTAGACAACACCAGCACTGATGCCCACACAACTCTAGAGGATGGAAACAGTGTATATGTCTGTCCCTTGAAGCACTTGCATAGTGAGCTTGTTACTTTCTCAGGAGCGTGCGGTTAAATAGTTGATGCCATTATTGTACTAGTGGGTAGCACATTTGAAAAACGGTAACACTTAGCACCCTTCTCCCCTTTCATGCACAGAAACATAAGTGTATGGTGACCTGTTTTCACACCTTGCTCCCTAAAGCAATCTATAGTGAGAAAAACAGTGCGTTCATGTGAGTTAACTAGAGTTATGACCCAAGCGTTCATATCTAAAAGAATAGTCACCACAATATCATGAGTTTGTGCTTACCACAAGAACAGGAATTCTTACCACATAGCATTCTCACCACACAAACCCATCATACGTCCAACCAACAATTCCAAGTGCTTATAACCTGAATGAGAATCTGGTGAAACATGTGCTGACAATGTAATATTATGCAACACATGACTTATCTCAGTGCATACTGAGATGTCGTCAATGGATTTCTATCACATGGACGGCTGGATGTGCCAGGGAATAACATATCAAACAATCTGCAAAGTAGCATTGCAATAAACAAGCAATCTGCCATTTGCCTGTACACGCTAAAGCTATACTCTCTCCTCATTCCCTCTAATATCCCAAGAAACCTCCCTCCCTCTGCTAAGTGTTTAATTTGTAGTCTGGGTTATCCTCATAGGCTGATGACACACAAGTATATATCAAGCTGGATAGCAGAGGGCAATGCCAGGCACTGATCTAGTATGTTAATAGTGTGGTAGCGTGAACAACAAATGACTCCGATAAATTGACTTCTGCTCGCCAAGACAACAAGAATGAGAAGATTCCAAAACACCAACTCAGCACTCGTGTTTCTACAAACCAAGTCTCAACACAATCATAAAGGTAAAAAAAGGCACATACAATTAAGAGATATACCTCCTTTGTCTCTTGTGGTAACGTGAGCTGAGGGAAGGCTATGCTTTCAAAAGGTGTTTGAATTTGAATCAGTAGCATCCCAAAAAGTGAAGTATAACAGTCCAAAATAAAGGAGTGGCCTATGATGGTTACAAAAATAGATATAGTTTAATCAAACACACCATGTACACTAATAACTAACTAGAAAATACTGTAAATACCCACCGCTGAAGGAAGAACTCAGAATATACAAAGATACAATAGAGACAGGGGGAGAAAAGGCAATAAAGATGGACCAGGGGCATTTATTATTCAATAATGCCTTTTCAAATGTCTTGGTGCTTCCCGCTATTGAACCAGGCTTATGTGCTTCATCGTGGTTTTGCCTTATTTCAAAGACGTGGCAGTCGTGCTGGTCCAGCGACAAGCTGCCACCGAGTCAGGAGTCAATGGTCGAATGGAAGGTGGCTGCAGTCTTGAATCATCCACATGATGGGTGCGGTTTGGGCAGTCACCAGGTTTGGTTCGGCGGTTGAGAATCAAAAGGGTTTGAGTTGGTACCGGGATGTGTAAGCGAGTCAATTCTATGCAGGGCTTGGAGGTCGTGGTGCAGGAGACACGATGGTCAGGGTAATCGAATTAGAGGAGCAGTGATAATGATGCTGGTGCTTCGGGCGGGGACTCCAGCAATACAAAGTTCTTTGGGGTTCAAGCCGAGGCAATAACTCGCTTCAGCGGGTAAAGTGTGGAAAAGAAGGTTTGAAGAACAGTGAATGCCAAAGGCAGCGCAAAGGGTCCTGATAGTTTGCTCATCGTTAAACATGCTCAAATCACAGTTTGCAGAGGGTTGATGTTGAAAACAGGGTTCTTGGATGCCCTGTCTTTCAGGTGCTGCGAGCCTCACTCCAGCGTCTCCACAGCCAAGGTTAGTCTTTCCTCGGGCACACAAACATGGGGGATGTCTGACACATACCTTCAGGGGTCCTGCAACATGGTGAGGTCCCAGGCAACAGGGTGGCTGGCAGAGATGCAGTCTTGGTCCAGCAGCAGAGGACACCCCCATTGGTCTATAGGGAACTTGCCTCTGTTTTGGAACACCTGCCTTCACCTCATAACTGGATGATGCTGGAAAGGATTGGCCTCCAAGCAGAGTCCAACAAAAATCTTCTTTCAGGATTAAAGTCCAAAGGATGATTCAAAGAAGAGGTTTTAGAGCCCTGCTTTTACGAATAGTGCCCATACGTGACTGGACTAAAGCTAGCTTGCTTACGGAAGTCAATCCCTGCTCTTGAAATGCATGGATTTTGCCCTTCTGACATCACACTCAAAGAGTTTTATGCTACAGGAAGTGGAGGGGTCAGGAAGGAAAGAGGGAGGCAAAGAGAAACCAAATAGCATAATCTTGCCCAAAATGCACAGATGTCTTCTTGGCTACACAAACACTACCCTCTTTTTTTCTTCTCAATAGAATCAAAGGCCTTTAGAAATGCAGCCTGCCCTTACAAAGGAACAACATGAGGCTCTCCCCCAAGGCTACAGTCCTCCCAGTGGGCAAGGGCGCCTTGTACAGAATGAACACATGTAACCCTGCCACTGCTGAACTGGCCCCACAGGGCTGGCACATTTGTGATATCAAGTTGAATGTGGCTATGATTTTTATAATGATTTTACGTAGTGCCATGCACCATACCTTAACTCAGGTATAGCTTTATTTTAATGCTTAACATGCCAGCATTTTGGGCTACATATAATCATCATAGTTTTGGTACAGTGGGGCATATTTTAAATACATCCCCTTTGCTGGAGAGACTTAGCTGTAACAGGAGCTGTCAAATGGCAACTGTGACTTCTGAACCTGCTCTGTGTCACTAGTAGAGCAGGTGCTGCAAATCAGGAAACTGATGGAGCACGACACAGATGCACACTATGTTTTTGGCTTAGCGTTTATGATCAGCAGATTACCATTGAAGAGATGGAATTATCCACACAATTGTATTATTTAATAAAAATAAAAGACAGGGCTTTCCTCCCTTTGCCAGATGGCAATTCATCATCATTTTTTTATTTTTTTTAAAAAAAATTTTATTTTATTGTATGTTGGTTTATTTAAACCTTTACAAAAATTTTGGAAGAATGTTAAAACATGAGATCAAATTTACACAAATCTAAACAACTACTTTAGATTTCAACTTAGTTACATAGGTCCTCTAACTACAACAAACTTGATTTCATTATATGTACAATTAAAATTCTAAATTAACCTAATACGGGCTATATCACATTACAGATGTTCTTTAAGAAAGCATTCACTCTGATTTTCAATGCTATAGACGAACCATGTAACAATTCATATGATACTTGGTCCCTATAAACATTAGAAACATCTTCATCAAATTGCAAAAAATATTCAATCCTTTCCTTAATGAAATTCGGACAGATTAGTAACAAATGCATCAGAGACTCTTTTTTGCCTACAATTAGAAGCGACAATCTTACTGTTCATCAAGGGCTACAGTTTGAATATTGCATAGTTCTTGTGTGTTTAATAAATTAAACTGGAATCGCATCGTGCTATTCCTGAACTGACACGAAGGATATTTTACAATATCATTTTCCAGCTCTGGATACCACTTTCAGGCTGAGACAATTTGAGAGTACAGTTTCGAATTTTAAATCACAGCATTGTTCTCAACCCTCTGAAAGGCTTTTACTAGCATTTTTACCTTAGATGGATTTTTAATAATAGTCTTTGGTGAAAGGCCTAGATTAGAGATTATTGATTCAGCATCTTTTTTAAGCATATGCATGAAGTTCTCCGTCATATTGTCGCCTAATAAATTGTACAATGACCTTTCTTTAGCTAACTAAGCACTTTCTGTATAGTACTAGTTTTCTACATTCCATGCAGCTGTTCAATGAACGCAGGCCAAATTCATAGTGTATCGCTTCCATTGGTATGCACTTTGGTAAAAAGAACAGAACTTTTCTCCATATTATGGATTCGATGATTTTAATTCACCATAATTACTAGCAGCCTCTCAATGCTGGTACATTTTGCTACGTCTCTCAGCAACCTAAAAAACTGTGACGGTGCTCCCCTCAGCCCTGACTGTTAGTAAAATCAAAGACAGCTCATTGGCTTTAAAGCACAAGATGTGTACCACTATTGATGGAGTAGTCCTTCAGATATGACAGCGTTAACCCCAATGATTCTGAAAAACATATGATTTATTGGTGGGAGCACTTACCAGAACATGACAAGATTATTGTTATACCCTATAACTTTGGGCCAGTTGCTACAGCAATGTTCAAACACTTGATAGACTATCCAGTCGCTCCTAAGTGACTTGCATATGGTAGTGATCTATTTAAAAGGATTGGATTAGAGAAATTATACAGGGCCCTCAATTTTGGAATTGTACTTGAGTTGCCCTACACTAGTGAAAAACGATTAGGGCTTTCAGAAGCAACTAAAACACCTCATGGTTTAATTTTGGGCTAAATCTTTCTACTTAGATCCAACCATTTTGGAAACCTAGCCCTTAGGCACAGTTAACATTCTGGATTTGATATCAAGCAATATTGTAATTCATTCATTCATAATAGCTGGGCTGACAAGGTAGTTTTATTTTTATTTTATTGTACATTTGTATGGGGCCTATACACAAGTGTTTCAAGGCACCACAAGACATAAAAGAGGGGGGCAGAGCGGGGAAACGTCCTCTTGGGCCTTGTGACATTCGGCCCATGCAAGTGCAGGGACAGTAAGTACAGGGGAAGGAGGAAGGTCAGGGCAGAAGGCTGGGATAAGGGAAGAGGGGAGGGTAAAAGTGCAGGAAGGCTGGGCAAGTGCTGAGAGGAGACCAGGATGGTGAGTGCCAGGGGAAGATGGGGTAAAGGTCTGCAAGTGCAAGGACAGGGTGGACCAGAATAGGCTAGTCAGGGAAGGGTGCCCATGGGCAAGTGCAGATTAGGGGTTGTTGGGGTAGACTGGATGGGGAGGGTCTGGCCCCTGTGAAGCACCAGCCACTAGTCGCAGAGGCTGGTAGACATTAGCAAGGGAGGGGGAGAGGGAAGGAAGAGGAGAAAAGGAAAGTCTTGAGAAGGTTCCAGAACTTCATGCGATCTGGCTTAAGACTGAGAGGGGAGGTAGGCCGTTCCAGAGGAAGGCTCCTGCCGAAGAGGAGAGAGATCTACCCCCCACTCTCTGCCTGGAGAAACATCTGATCTGCAGAGAGTTTGGATTAGAGAATTGAAGGACTCTAGCAGTCAGGTAGTTCAGGAGAAAAGATTGTATGTAGTGGGGCACCAGGCCCCACAAAGCCTTGTGGATAATGCAGAGGGTCTTGAATTGCATCCTTCTTGCCAACGGGAGCCAGTGGAGAGATTTTAGGGCTGGAGGGATGCAGCCCCTAGGCTTGAGGCCAAGGGTACCTCTTTAATCCCTATTCTGGATTAGTTGAAGAGGATGAAGGGAGGAAAGAGGCAGATTGAGTGTTAGGGAGAATTCTCTCTTTAGGCTGAATTTTCTAACCTAGTGAGTCCCCCAGCAGCTTTGCTGGATTTCTGGAGTTTGTTTTTTTCCTCGTGCCAAGAGTGAGACGCTTTTTCTCCCACTCTTGGACATGATTTATGGTGTTCCTTTGACTGCTTATGTGTTTTATGGGCTATGGGGTCCTTTACTCCATAGGGTCTCATGTGTTTTTACTATGTGTGTTACGCAGCACCCTCCATGCAGTAACACAGGGGTGTCATAGTGACACCCCACCATAGACTCCATACCCTGGGACTGACTACTGTCTCCCAGGGCATGTAAAGTCACCATTGGCTTTACTAGTCCCAAATTATTAACAGAAACCAGTACAAACCATCATATTGTGGACGTACTGGTCGGGGCAATTCGATTGCCCAAGGGTCTGTTAGTCAAGGGGGCACGTCTCCGTCCCCCCTGATAGAGTTTTGGCTGGTGGCAGTGGAAACTACTTTTTATATTCAACTGCAAATATTTTCCTATGGGATTTTCCCATTGTTCGAGGCTACCAACTTTAATTATTTAATTCTCATAGCCTCGAACATACCGCCAGTTTATTTAATTAATATTAATTCTCCGGTTGGTATTTTTTGCCAAGACTCGATTCTAAAATGGCGTTTGTGTTCTCTTCTGTGACTCCAACGCAAGTCGAGCCCTTTGTTCCACTTTTTTGGCGGGCTTCTCCACAGAAGCCTCCAAAAGTGGTGCCACTCTGTCTGGGTACCACAGGGGGTGTGGGAGGGGGTTTGAGCCGGCCGGCTCACCACTTAGCATGTTTGATTGACAGCTAGGCTGAGTGAATGGCGGTATGCTGCATAAAAGCAGGGCTTTGGGGACTGGAACTTCAGAAGTCGCCACAGGACCTGAGAATCCGACGAGGGAGAAGCTGAGTCGACCTACCACGACAACACCACCGGTGGATCCCTGCAGAACCGACTCACCACTTCCCGACGACTGTCATGATGCCTGCTCCCGAGGAGCCAGGTCAGGCCCAACGTCCCCGGAGCTGTAACAAGGGGGTTGTCCTCCCCTCTGTGAGTCTAAGGGGTGTATGAAACTAGTTAGGAGTACACTGATTTATGTTGACCCTAATGGGAGCACATGTCATTCTGGGCAACCATTAAGCAAACTAACATGATAGCTGGTACTAAACACATAACTCAAACGGTATATGGAACGAATTTTTAATTTTTCATTTAGCTTTATATTGTGAGCTGTTTATTTACTTTTTTTGTGCAGTAGTTCAAGGGTTACTTTGCATAATTACTTTGCGTAACAAACCATAATGTCATAAAATCATGTACATAGTTAGACATTCACTGAAGAGTAATATTTGTGACATGGGATGTGGGTTAGTAATTTGTGCACGTGAACACTATATTGAAAATACAATGTCCCATGTCATTGGAAAAGAAGGGCACACTATGAAAGTGTGAGTGAAAGAAACAATACGTCTTGGTCTCTTCTGCCCGGCTGAAGTCTGACCTTATATTCGGTCAACGTCCCCGGAAGCAGACTTCATACTCACCAAGCAGGACCCAGCAAACCCCTATAGGGGCTCTTTGGACCTTGTACTGGCGCCTTTGGCGCCAGGCTCATAAAAGGCATCTGTCCTGGCGCCATAGGCACCAGGCTCATCATGGCAGAACATATGGTAATGCTTGGATGAACTCACCTGAGCCAGACCATGCTGCATACTCACCCGAGGCAGACCATGCTGTCTGAAGCTCCAAGCCAACTAAGGCTGGGGAGGAACTATTTTCTTTCAGGAACTCTTTTCTTACTCGGGTGGGGCCAGTGGAAGAACACTCACCTGAAGCTCTTCCAAGGCTATTTAAACCACGCCCGAATGGCCACACGTGCTTCCAGTTATTCTGTATCTGCAGCAGGACGCTCACCGCGTCGGCTCCTGCATTCTGGCTCCTGCCACGCCCACCAGCACCTGGAACACCTGCAAGGAGAGAAAGGCAAGCATTAGGACATTACCTACCTTCATCCAGCATCCGGATTCTTCACTCCGTCGATCCTGCATAAGAAAGTCAAGGGTTAGAAACGCATCTCATTGCTCGCTGCAGCGCCGCTTTCACTTACCTTCACGTGGCGCTGTCTAGCTCTTCAGCGGTCATAGGCGACATCGGCCGCATCCCAGCACCTACGGAAAAGAAAGACAATAGTTAGAAGCGCTCCGCTTCTCATGCTGTCGCGCCGCTTCCACTTACCTTCACGTGGCGCCGGCAACCCTTTCAGCGCCCATAGGCGACATCGGTCGCCTTCAAGACCTACAGAGAAAAAGGACAAAACAAGATGAGCAACAAACTAATTGCAAAAGGACAGATTACTCACCTTAAGCCTTACCTGAATTTTGTTGGGACCTCAGTTCCCTTTTCGGGTCGGAGCGGCTTTTCTGGCTTTTCCGTACCCCGGCCCCTATGGGGAAATAAGACAAACTCCTTAAGGTGTCAGAGCAAACCACTATGGCACACCTCCATTAAAAGTACTCACCTGAGCTTACCTCGGCGAATTCATTCCTCCACACGGATTCCTCACCTAGTCCCTGAAAATTAAACAAAGGCCAAGGGACAAATAAGACTTGATCTTTTGAACTATATACTTACGGCAGCATTTTGGTAAAGGCAAGCAGACCCTCACCAAATCCGAGAGCCAGTGAAGTAACTGGAAATCTACACGCCCCTGCGTCAGAAGCAGGATGGAGAGCTCGTCCATACAGAAATTAAGGTGAGAGTCTGCGGAAGGCACAGCTAGGGTTCGAGGATGGTGAGAAGGGGAAAAAGGGGGGAATCTCACACACAATCTAGCAGACAGTTAACTCCCTTTTCCCATCTACAGAAGGATTATTCTACGGGCCAGACAGACGAGGTTTGGGGGTCCAGTCAAGTCCATCTTCCAAGCACTACGCTTTACCGTGGAAGAAGTTGTAGCAGTCCAGAACAGGTCGGTGCCATCAGGTGAGCGTTACAACGACAGAGAAGATCTCCCGGCTGGAGAGGCTTCTTCACCTGACTGGTGGGCACAACCAGTTTACCTTCTTTTCTTCGCACCCCAGACCGGTTTGTGGTCAAACTGCCCGTGCCAAGCACCCCGGCGGCCGGATAGCCACTCACCACTGAACCGCGAATCAACGGACCGCTCCTTGTACCTGAGAAACTCTGTGGCTGGTTTCTTCCCTGGCAGTGCAACGGACTCCTGTCTTCCTCCACGACGAGATCCTCTCTTCCCCCGGATGAAGCACCGACTTGCATCCGCTGCCAGGAACAACTGCCCCTGCTGGAGTGTTCTCACCACTTTAAGGTACTGTGTCCGCCAGGCCTCCCTTTCTAAAGATTGCTACAAGGTAATAATAACCCCTTAACCTTCTGGACTGGGCTGGCCGCCTTGACCCTTGAACTGGTCCCTTTCTTTGGTCCAACTCCTTTTTGAACCATTACAAGACTTTTTGTGCACTGCAACCGTGTGACCTTGGACACATTTCGTTTCGATCCTCTTAAAGCGGATCCAGCCTACTGACTCTGAATTCACGGTTTTACTTTGCCTTCCTCTCTTGGTATGTTCTTGTAAAAGTGTTGGGATCTGTTCCCATTTATTCTCTGCTTTTCTCTCCCTTTTTAAAACGAACTATTAGAGTGCCATCTATGTTAAGCACTCACCGCTGTCTGAAAATAAGTGGGGCTTTACTTAAGACTTGTCTAATATTCTTTTAAGGGAGTGTATATCTTTTAGTGACCGTGTTTTTGAATTGCTTACTATTAGTGCCTGTGTGTTTTTCTAGATGTGGTTTTAAATAAATAATTATATTTCTTTTACACCAAGCCCTGGTCAGTGTTTACTTGTTCTATTGTGTGCTCTTGACCTATTGTGAATACTCTGTATACTGTCTAACTCTTCTAGAGGGAAGTCTGACTGCTCAGCCACAGCTACCAAGTGAATCTGTGTGGTACAGACTGCTACCAAGTGGGTTTACTGCCAAACACCTGTAGTCTTAAATCTTTTGCAGTGGTCCCAGAGGGAACTGCACAGGTTTCTGCCTAACACTGAGGAAGAGGCTGTTGCAGTAATCCAGCCTAGAAAAAAACAGAGTTCTGGATACAATGTGCTTTTGTGAAAAGGTGAGGAAAATGAGAATGCCTCTCAGGAGATGGAGCTGAAAGTTGGACTTCTTGGCAAGGTGCCTGATGTTAGAGGAAAAGGTGAGAGAGGAGTTGAAGATGACCCCATGGTTTTTGCCTCACAAGAGTGTGAGGAGAGGGGGCCCAAGAAGGGTGGCCAGAGAGTAGGAGGGAAGCAGGGAGCAGGTGTCCCAATGAGTAGGATCTCGGTGTTACTGGCATTAAGGCAGAGATCATTAGTAGAACACCATGCCTGAATAGCAGGCAGACAGTCAGCTATATGAGAAGAAATAGAGGAGATAGAGGAGGGAAGCTTAAAGGAGACCTGTGTGTCATCAGCATAACACTGGAAGTGAGGGGAGAAGGTGGAGATCAAGTGGGCCAGAAGGACAAGGTAGAAATTGAAAAACCACGGTGATAGGATAGAGCCCTGAGAGATGCCGCAGGTAGAGAGTGAGGTGGCAGAGAGGAAAGTTACCAGTTGCACTTGGGAAAGTCAGTTAGAGAGGAAGGGGGTGAGCCAAGCTAGTGCCTGGTTCGTGATGTGTAGGGTATCACAGAGAAGATTTACGAGGATGGCATGATTGACTGTGTCAAAGGTAGAGGACAGATTTAGAAGGAGCAGAACAGAGGGAGAGATGGAATCAAGATTTGAGAGCATTTCATCATGGGTGTTCAGGAAAGCAGTTTCCGTACCTCTGGAGGCTCTGAAGCCAGACTGGTAGTCGTGGAGACAGCCAGCAGACTCAATGTGGTGGGTCAGTTGAGGGGATGACCAACTTCTCCAGGAGTTTGACCAGGAAAGCGGTGGTGGTGATAGGGGGCTATTTAGCGGGCAAGAAGGGCGAGCAGATGGCTTCTTCAGGAGAGGGAACACATGGGAGTGTTGAAGGGTTGTTGGAAGGAATGAGCCAGTGGCAAATGAATGGCTACAGAAGTCAGCCAAGGTGGCAGCAAGAGAGGAGATGTTGTCCTTGATAGTTCTGAAAGAGCAGGGGTGCACCTGTTTGGAGGAGACTTTCATAGAGCGGACTACTCTAGATACCTCATCCGATGCCATTTGAGAGAAGGAGGAGAGTATTGGGGAGTCTGAGAAGGGGGCCAAGAGTGGAAAGAATGGAGGGGGTTTGAGGGTGAGGAGTGGGGTAGAGGAGAGTGAGGACAGGATGTCCTAAGTTTTACCGGGGAAGTGGGAGGCCAGTTCAGTGCAGAGGGCCTGGGAGGGAAGAGGAGCAGAAGAGACTTCAGTAGGTTTGGCAAGTTCCTTGCAGATTTTGAAAAGTGCAGTTGTGTTGTTGGTGCCCCAGAAATGCAGGCTTGGACATGAGCCCTCTTCTTAGAGCAGATGGAGAGTCGATATTGCTTTTGTACCAGGCAGCAGGCCAGTTTGTCAGAGGATGCTCCTGAGGCCTGCCACTTCTGCTCAGCATCTCTGCACTTGCGTTTCAGAGCGGCCAGGTCAGAGTCATACCAAGGGTTGCACTTGGAGGCAGGCTCCATGTAGATCCTCATGACAGGGGCACTGATTTCCAGAGTGTTGGAGATGGAGAGATGGAGGTTAGTGAGTGCTGAGTCAGTGTGAGAGTCAATAGCGAGTGTGGGGGGAGGACTGAAGGCTGGCAGGAAATGCAGCAACTAACACATGCTTCATTGGTACATCAAGATAACGAAACACACAGAATGAACTGTTGCTGTAGTTGCATAAATAATAAGTACCCTCTGTACTTCAGGTGTTTGTTTTCTGCACTATATATAATTATAATTGTTCTTTTCTAACACATTTAATACCGGAGACCATTGCTATGGGTTGTCTTGCTTCCAAGACAAACGTGTTTCCCCTGAGCTATATAGTTTTAAGTATTGGTTAGTTCCAGGACCCTGGTATGTGGTGTCATCCTTATTATTAGTGCTAAACTATAACAGATCATTGGCCTTACTTCTCACGCAAGAAATACTCCTGGGTGTTACTTTTAGGTTTTATTGTACTTGGTATCTGCATACTGTATACTCAATCTTGCATCGGGTGAAAGCCCGACTCAACACAATTTCTATTGTGTCCAGCATCGCCTGCAGCCGCTTCCCGTAACTTGGCTTCTTCTTATTTTTCAGATGACATGTGCCATATCATTTAAAAAGGAAGATATCCTTCCTAGCGAGGGGTATTTGGGGGAAACACTGCCCTAACCTTCTGCATTTTGATCCCTTCTCCACGTTCACAGCACGGCTCATCTGGGTGATCTCGAGCCAAGGTAAGCAGGATTTGGAAACAGGTATTAGTTTCTGATTTGAACTTGGATTTTCATCTTTACTTCAAGTGGTAATACTGGACCTCTTTGTGATTACGATTGATTGGCCCCTCCTGTTTCTGACTGCTACGTATACAATTCAGCGCGTTCACCTGTGTGAAGCACCTGGAAGCACTTCTTTGCCGCTCGAGCTGCTCTATTACCCGCTGATATGAACTTAGATTTTCATCTTTGCTTCAAGTGGTAATCACACTCTGCAAACTGCCAAATCGTCTTCTAGGAACATTCGAACAATATATAGCTACCCATATTGTCCCAATGTTGCTTATTTAGGAAATACTACACTGCTTTGTGAATCCGAACACTTGGCCCCTCCTTTTTCTGACTGCTACGTATAATGCGCACGTTCACCTGCGCACCTGTGTGAAGCACCTGGAAGCACCACTTTGCTGCTTCGCCGCAGCGATTATGTTGAGCGCTGCGTGGTGATACACAGTGACAAACGGTAATGTATATTCTTGGGGCTGTGCTTGTGTAACCGTATAGCTGCAGAATTTATAAGTGGGGGTATTGAACGGTAGTAGAGAACGGTAGTAAAAAATGAGGAAAGAAGAAAACTTTTAACGCATGCCTATGCATCTTTATTCTTTAAAAACAAGCATGCCAGAACATCTGAATATGCCTCAGATCATGGCGTTTACTGAATGTAATCAACCTCAGCGAAAGACCTCACAAAAGATAATCATCTTAACACCAATTAACAAGAGCACACCCATTAACACAGAAATACGTGATTTTTGTTCGGTATGCCCGGAGTGCAGAACAGAGTCTTGCTCACAATCAGCTCAAAAGGGTGGGGAGTTGATTGATGGTCTACATGAGGCAAGTGTACCTAACAATTCCATTCTGCCCCTAGGGTCCTCCATTAATATTACCACCCCTAATATATCGAGAACGCCTAAATCGCCAAAAGTGATTTCTGTCCAAACAATACTGGGAGCATCCCACGCCCCTTGGTATCCTGTGGTGAATTTAATAGACTCTGTAGGTCCGAACATAAACCATGTAATCTCTGGCATCTCAATTAATGCGAGTGTGTGTGAAATATCTCATAGCATGGACAAGACCTCTTCACCTAATAATTATGATAAGTGTTCAATTGACTCTTCAGTGCATTCGGCATTTTATGCACAAACAACACTGCGTAGGCGCATGCTATCACAAGTGAGAACGCCGCAAATACATACAAACCAGAGTGCAATGTTGAAGATAACGTAATGGCGGTCAACACAACAATATCAAGTCTATTTAAACTATTTGAATCATTGGATACCAAAGCAGATTGGATTGCACAAGAGATGCTTATTAGAACAAGCACCACAATCCCAATTGAAAAATCTAAATCGTATTCAGTATCAGCCTCAACTAATCCATGAATAACATCTACAGAAAGGCCTGCAATGCCTTCTGCTCTTCCCCAGTTTGACCAAGTAATCAGATCAATAGGAGACGATTTGCAAAATACTTAAGTTGTAAAAATAAATGGTTCCCAGATTAGTGTGGAGCAGAAAAACTCCTTAAAACTGATTACTAGTGAACCAAATCCTTTTGACATATTTACTGAAAAAGCATCTAAATAAGGAAGACAAAATAAACAAAAGTCCAAATCCAAATCATCGGATCAAGATCCAAAAGAAAATTGAAAAACATGCCAGCACTGAAACGAGCAAATATCAAGAGTGCTAAACCATTTATACGTGCCATCTGTAGGGCATTAAAGGGCTCTGCAGATGCCACAAATTCTAAGTCCTCAGCCAAAGAAATTACAGCTAAAAGTGACATGCCGTTCATTAACTCTGCAGTTCAAAATAGAGCACACTCCTTAACACATGAACCTTTGAATGAATTGCTGTAATAGAGCAAGACCTCTCAAGACAACCAGTAAAAACAGTACAACCCCAAGCATTAAATCAAGTTACATCAGAAAGAAATTAGGAAAAATGCATGGAAATCAAGAAGGCAGTAGATAACTATCTGACCTAATGTCTTAAAAATCAAACTTTGAACTTGCGTAAAATTGAAACCATCAAGGACTGCACACTAACAGAAGCAGACCCGAGTGAAGGTGCACTGCATAGATCCTCAATGCTGCAGCGAGATCGAATAACACTCGACTCTAGATCATCTGGCAGATCATTTCCCCAAATGCCAATCACAAATAGATTACAAGTTAATAACAATGAAAACATTTCAATCAACAAACAGGAGGCGACTCTCCATGCTGTGATCGCAAAGGCAAAGTCCTTACAACAGACACACTCATTGATAATGAAATGCGGTGCATTGCCAAATAATAAATATGATTTATGCAGAACGAGCCTATTGAATATATTCATGGAAGTGCCGGCATTAGAAGATATCACTTTTGTTGGCATAAAACAATTTGACTTTTTGAGTGTTGTGGATCTATCTATTGTTAGACTTTGGATAACTTCTGGTGTAGTTTTGAATACAGTGTGGAGAACAAAGATGGATCTCTTTAGGTTAGGCTTTATTATAGCACAAAACCCAGAGATGAGACACAGATGGGACACATGCCTCCACCAATGAGCCAAATTGATCAGCCCACATCAAGATGTACGACCTGTGAGCATAAAAGAGCACAACAACTTTTGATGCACCTACATGAAAAGGCATAACCACCCGTGAAGAATCATAAAAAGCAAATATAACTGGCGAGTTGGAATATTCGCAGTCACTTACATCTACAATCATCCAATGATAAGCAAATAAATAAATTTGACATTGTAGTCCTTCAGGAGACCTGGTTCACGATAGCTCCAATATGGGATGACCATGATATTAGCCTACTACCAGCAAAGTCATCTACTAGAGGCAGACCAACATCCAGCCTGCTGGTAGCTGTTAAAAAAAGCTCTGGTCTTACCATCCTGCCTCGGGCATCTCCAAATAATTTCATGCAACTGGTTCAAATAAACTGCCTTGATTGGAAAATAGCCCTTTTGAGCCTATACAGAAATCCTGCAGACATAGCTGATGATAGCTTTTACAAAGCACTGATAGCATTGCTTGATATCAGTTCAATGACCGTGAGTATTTCCACCACCATAATTACGGGAGATCTTAATCTGGATTGCATCAACTCTGGGCATAAGGCCAGATATACTGATATCAGTGGATGGGCCACACTTATGTTAGAACAAAATGTTTGAATGGCAAATATGTCACTGTCAGATGATATACCACCTCAGAGTACATGGAGGAGAGGGAATACACAAAGTATCATTGATTATATCTACCTAGAGGATCATCTTTTTGCAGCAGTAGACACAGTTGGCATTGTACAACAATCCCACAGTGACCATCACATGCTTTCTTTATCATGGACATGGCAATCAGAATTGAATACCTTGCAAGCAGAATCATATAAGCAATCATTAGTCATAAATAATACCAAAACTCACTTATGTTGGTGTGATGATAATCTACAATTGTTAAATGCTAAACTCATACAGTGGAACTAGAGTGGATCCACCAAGCAATACACAGACATTTTGGACATCTTTAAGTGGTCATTGATGACAGCTGGATCAAAGGCTTGTTATCACATACACTACTTTGATCCTGAGCTGAGGGTGATGAAGGCAGAGTGGCGAAAAGAAGAAAAATAAAGCATTCTGAAACTTCCAACAGTGCAAAGATCTAGAGCCCTGAAATCAGCTAAATGTTGATATTGCAATTGGACAAGAGGACAGCGAGCAAGGTGGTTTCAATGTCATAGCGAAGCTATGTTGGAATCCGTGCATAATAAACACTCTGCACAGACCTGGCATCTTTTGAATAATACTAAATTCAATATGCAAAGTAGTAGCCAAATAAACGATGTTACAGAGCATCAGTGGCTAGATCATTATACCACTTTGAATGCTGATTCAACATTTGATGCCATGGTGCTCTCTCACCGGCCACTTGAAACATGGAACCTACATGATAGTGTTGAAATCATTAAAGATTTAATAAAACAAAATTGAGTGGATGAAGGGCGATGGGCCCGGATGGCCTTAGTAATATCATGTTTAAAGCAGATCCTCGAAATTGGGCCATTATTTTGTTTAATATCTTTCAGGATATAGTTACAAAATGCACCATTCCTCTTTCCTGGTGCAAATCATTGATTGTCCCAATTTTCAAGAAAGGTGACGTTCATCCTCAACCAACTACAGACCCATAGCCCTGCTCAATTCGCCCGGAAAAGTATTTGTTCATATAGTGTTACAAGCCAGGTGCATCAGCAATTAGACCCCAATCAAATTGGGTTTGTATCTGGATTGGGGATGGGAATAAATCTTCTATGCCTTAATGCCATCAAGGCGAAAGCCCTTTTGACGAAGCAACCTATTTCTCATTTATTGATCTTCATTCTGCTTTTGACTCTGTATCTCGAGTACTTCTCATGTCCAAACTTAAGAAAGCAGGTTGACCTCGCACCTTGTGTGACATAATCTAAGCTTTTCATTCTAATACTTCTTCTGTTCAAATAAGATTGACCATGGAAGGACTGCTCTCAACATCGATTCATGGAGTGAGAGGGCTGAAGCAGGGATGTATCCTGGCTTCAGCCCTCTTCAATGTCTTCATACATGATGCTAGGGATGCATTTGGTGGTATTATCTCTGATTCACCAAGACTTAATGGCGTACTAATATATGCATTATTCTATGCTGATGACTTAGTGTTGATCTCAAAAACACCAATAGGTCTTCAGAGACTATTGAATTCTCAGTATATCAAGGAAAATCAATTGACGATTAATCTGCAAAAGACACAAATACTTGCATGTACCGCTAGGAAAGTAATGCATGGCAAAATGGCATGGACAATTAACAACGTTTGTCTGGAGATAGCACTGAATTATACTTATCTGGGGATGATTATAGATCAAGAAGTGCACAATAGAAGTCACCTCTTGAATCTTGATCATAAACTAACATCAGCCATATCACGGACTAAGAACATTCTATATAAATATGGCAAGTTCTCTTTAAGCCCAGCCACAAACATATTATATGCAGAAAGTCACCCCAGTCCTTCTCTATGGCATGGATTCGAGAACCATTCTACCAAATTCCTTTTTTGACTAACTGGAAGGTAAATTCTGGAGACAAGTACTACAACTTCCTCAGTGTATGCCAGTAGCATGGTAGCACTACAAACTAGGCCTTGTCTCTTTGAATGCATTATACCACTGGTGACTTTGTGTAGAAAATGCCTTATTTCTGATCAGTCAGGTGAATTACTTAGGACTTTAGCCGATTATGTATTCTTGTCCAATCACATGTTCTCCAATCTATGGACATTTATACAATTCCTGCTAATGCAGATGTTACCATAGAAAACCTTGTATCTGATCCAGACAGTGCTAAAATGAAAATATATCTCACGGATTGGATAGAAATGAGGAACATTTGTTTAACTTATAAAAGCTTTGCAAAAAATCCATTTGGGAAAAAGCATTGAGCATTGAGTGATGGAACCGTATTCATGTAAATCCTGTCTCCTTTTATTAGATCTGCCATTCTCCGATTCAGATTGAACCTTTGGCGGACTCATGATCTCATGGTTGATAGAAAATCACTACAAGTCCACTATTTGTCGGTTCAGCAAAGATGGAGGATGTAAAGAAACATTGGAACATTTCATAGTTTACTGCATGGCTTTGACAGCCGAAAGACAAAAACATTTTGCAAAACATTACATGTATATAGGATCTTTGAGTCCTATCCTCCGATGGCAGTTGCTTTTGTCTACCCCCTCCCTTGGTATAAGAATAGCAACAATTGATTATCTCTCCGCATTGACATTAGCTGATCAAATGTATGTGCATGTCTAACTGGAAACAACTGTTAATTGCTAACTTTGGTACCTATTAATATGGAGCGGGCAAGTTCAAGAGCCTCATAATAACATCCATTGCCACCAGGAGATTAGCATGAAACTTTCTCCAGATTCGGCTGCTAGAGTGAGTAATTGTTAGTGCTGTAACTCACCTATATAGAGAGCGTGAGCTGAAGGAACTTATAATATTACAGGGAAACAGATTGATCACACATTTTAGGTGCTCATTGGAGTATTGAAGTTAGCAATACTGTCTGTCTGTTAAAATATGCTTATTGTTTGGAGATCTGGCTTTGTACAACTATTACATTTCTGATTATATTTCTGATTTATGAAAGATGATGACTCAAAATAACTTGAATGTAGAAAGATACATCTACTTGATCATGTTTATTGAAGAGAATTGACATTTTTATCTTTATTATTGTTATCATTATTGTGATTTTATATTTTGTGATACTAATAATTCGAATGTTGTTCAATTTTGTTAAATTAAATTTTGTGATTGAAAAGTTGATTAATTTAGCTAATTCAATAAAACAAAGTTTTTAAAAAATGAGTGCTAAAGTTACAGTTCACTCTTTCAAGATGACACCCTCAACGCTCCACACCTAGTTTATATAGGAGTAACATTTGAATGATTAAGTGCTGGAAGAATTCGGTATAACTGTGACACTCTTCCACCCTTTGTCATGGTCATGAAGTCAGGGGCACAGGCATGCAGGGGTCGCATGCACAGGAGACATGGGTGGACACTGTCCTGGCGCATTTGCCGCCAGGCTCTTGAACAAAAGTAAACAAGAACATCTTTTTAACACCAAAAAGCTTTTATATGGACATAGCACTTCAGATGCATTAACCTTGAACATTCCATCCATTAAGCAGGATGCATTAACCTTAAACATTCCATCTATTAAGCAGCCCCAAGTGTATTCTTGGGTGTGGCTGCTAAAGGATTGCCTTTGCATGTGCTCACTCTCTAGGGGTGGCAGGGTATGGCTGGTAAGCCAGCCCTAATGGGTGTGCTCACGATCTCTGCTACATAGGCTGCCCCGATCCTCAAGACAGACGCTTTGCGTTATTCTGCACTTGCAAGCAGAGTAACGCTCACCGTCGCCTGAGGTTAGACTCACCTTTGAAGATCCTGCTTCCTGGACATCCTGCTTCCTGCCAGCATACTTACCAACTGGAGGAAGCTGTTCTTACCTGTACCTCTCTTCGGTGAACCAAGTATTCATCTTTACACTTTCTGGAATGCCAAAATCTTCATCATGGCACCGCAGAATGACACGCTCCATTGTTGACAGTAGCGCCTGCAAGGAAAAACAGAAGACAAGGTTAGACATTGAAAAAACAGTCAGTTTAAGGTTGCGCTTCGTCATACTTTGCGCTTTTCCTTAAATCATCACTTACCTTTTGTCGAACATTGCGGTAGCATCCATCTTCCATCTGGCCGCGTCTCACAGCTGCATTGAGGCCGCATTTCCATCTAAGGGAAGAAAACTGAAGAGAGCCATTATTGCGGGCATAAATAGGAGCAACATATAAAGACATTAAACAGAATGAACAACATCAAGAAAGACTTACCAATCATAAGGAGAAGCATAGTCGCAGCTGGACTACACTAATCCTGGACTGGACTTTTTAGGGATCAGTGAAAGAACTAGATCCCATTCGACGAAAATTATTTACCAAGGTGTATGATAACAGTGACATCTATCTATTGTACTTTTACCAAGCTCCTGTGCAGACATATAATGCTATGTATGTCTGTTGGATACTGTTGTCTTTGTGTACTAGAGATGTCCGCTCCACCCTCACACTTTCCCAGTATCACTGTATCCTGCAATGAATAATGAGTAAGACATTGGGCCTCATTACAACCCTGGCGTTGGACCATGGTGCTATTAGCACCATGGTCCATGCCGGATTCCGCCATGGTGGATGGCGGATTTACCCCCCATTCCAAGGTTGGCGGGGCGGTAAATCCCCATTCACCATGGCCCCTTCCCCATTCCCATTTTTGGCCCGTAGGGCTCAATGGGAATGGGGAAGGCGCTAATTACGGCACCTTAAATTACGGTGGCGTAATTAGCACCAAGGTCCCTTAGCGGGTTGGACTTTAACACCTGCAAAAAGCAGGCATTAAAGTGTGAATCCGGTGTTAAGGGTTTAACGGCGCTGCAGCGTTTTACGGTGCCGTTAACCCCTTAACGCCAGGGTTGTAATGAGGACCATTATGTTAAATTGTATACTACACAAATCAAGAGTTCAAATATCAAAAAAAGATTCACGATGCGCCCAGAAATCAGATCTATCATTAACCACCTTCAAAGTGCCACCAAACATTTTTCGATTTCATAGATTTATCTTATTTTGAATGGACCATCAAAAAAAACTCAATTTAGACACCTTCGTCATTGTAATTCAGCACAATACAAGTACACCTTGAACGATCTGTCAGACATTTTGTCATGCCATTTAAATACAAATAGATTGTTTTTCAGTCATCAACAGAGGGCATGACTCAGATAAAATTGTGGCATATTGATTAATCAAATTTATAATTTTATTTGACTCTCAGAAACACAGATAATTCCCCTCTTGTTCACAATATTTAAACCTTCTCTTCGCAGTGGTTTGAGTTTTAATTAATGTTGACATGCACATTAATGCAATTGCTGAAGACAGTTATTTTCCGGTGTATGTTTACTGAATATATTATTGCAAGAAATGTTATAGTTTGAAAATTGGTAGGAGTGCAGTGTTCGCATGGGGTGTGTGTCTGTGCGTGTGTTTGTGTTACAGGTCTGTATACATCCAGAACGAGTTCACAAACCTTTAATACACAGATATTTCATAATCCAGTACACAAATATGAATTGTCCTAATTTAATTTCCGTATATACTCCTGATTCTTGGGTTGTCTCCACTCCTCTCTGTTGTGTCAACATAAAACTACTTTTTTTTAGAACATTCACTTTGGCTCTCCAGGTGTTTTAGGCTGCAACTCCCATTAATCCTAACCACAGGTTGCATATATCTGAGCATATATCTGAGTCCTAGGCAGGGTCAGAAAGTCATACCCATGAATACCTTAATAGGTGGTTTATATTGTCAAGGAGGGGCCTCGCTGATGTTCAGGCAGTACAGACCACCTATTACAGAAGGGCCAGTTATGAAGACTAATGGCTTCCCTATCAGTTGTTAGGATTTATTTGAAGAAGAGGTGCTCCAAGAAATCACGCCCGATTGACAGGATTTGTTGGCCCTTTTATGAATTAGACGAGTCTCTTGCTGAGCTTAGTTCAGGCAATTTTTTGGGGTGGGTTTTCCTTACTTCCCTGTCGAGTGTGGCAGAGAAACCCTCAACCAATTGGACCCATCAACAGCCATCCCCTGGTCACCAGGGGAGTTTCTGCCTCCGGCCCACTGTCTCACGGGCATAACTGGGTGCACAGACAGTAAAAATGACAACAACATATTGTTTATAGCTTGCCTCGTGCAGTGGGGAACACAGCTCTCCAATCGTATACAATGATGTCCCTAGAGCCAGAGATAATTTCATAAGGTGGCACGTTTCCTTTCAGTGCACTGCCAGCGAACTTGTGGAAGTTCGGAGGTGTCTAAAAAGCTATGATGAAGAGCATCCGGGCGAATGCGAGATTTCAATAGGTTGGCTGATAGCAGGCTGAGAAATGCTATGGAAAGACCTTGCTTGCACTGGAAAATCATGCTGACCTTTAGCGAGGGTGTGGATGGAGAACTGACTGCAGCACGCAATGTGAGTTCATACCTGTTTTTAGAAGCCAATTATACCAAGATATTTGAACACGGTTTCTCGTGTGTTGAATAAACTAAAAAGCATGGACAAGTGCGTGTTTAGTAGGAGTGTGCAAAATGCAAATCCCACCACCGTTTTTGTTAAGTACATAAATCTGTACATTTCAATGTTTAAAAAAATATTCAGATATATTTCAATTATGTGCCTAGAAAAACGGACACCAAAAAATCCTTGCACAAAACGAATTTTCGGTGTCAGTTATCAGCAAAATAAGTGAACACACTGCGATAAAGCGTTTCCACTTAGTTTGCTGAAACCAATTGAAGGCCCTCAGAATGTGACCAACCAGAGTAAAATGCAGCAGCAGAATCATCATGAACTAACAACTGACAAAGCCAGCTAGACACCACATTACTGCACTGCTTTACCATGCTGTCAAGTATGATATGATATGATGTGGCATTTATAACGCGCCTACACACAAGTGTTTCAAAGCACTACGAGGCAAGGGAGGGGTAACAGGGGGAAGACAGCGATCCTACTAGGCCAGGTGACATTGAGATTGCGCAAGTGCAGGAGAGGCGGGAATGGGAAAAGTGCAGGGTGGAAGGGGAGGGGCAGTGCAGTACATAGGATAAAAGTAAAATAAATAAAGACAATAAATAAAAGTGCAGCCAGCTGGTGGCAAATGCCAATGCAAATGGACTGTGTCATTACGTTCTACCGTTTTTGAGTTATGCCACTGGTCCAATGTATTTTAAAATGCATGAATTGCTTATAATTTTCCACAGGTTGCAACAACCATTCTATGCCACACAAGTCTCTGAAGTTGCCTCACCATCACCACCATTCAGAGCGTTAGCCCTATCCCTCAAAGTTTGGGTTTAGTTTTGCCTTTATTGCACAGAACACTCCATCTCTGTTCATAGTGCGCGGAGCATGGCCCAGGTCAAAGTACTCAAATGTACAATTCAAAACACACTATGCTTGTTTTTAGAGTTTTGACAAAGTATGAATTAGGAATGGCCATCAAGGATAGTCAGAGTAGCAGATTCAATTTGCACTTGCAAGTAATGATGGCAAGCCCCGGCAGCATGCTGGGGTGGCCCTTTTAGAATGCGCTGTGGTGGTTTGGGTGACAGGACGTTTGGGCACCAAGCAGCGTGATGAGGCGTCTTTTAGGCGCCACTGCTCGGCCCGAGAAGCATTGGGACTTGAGGTCTCAGCAGTGTGGGACCTGGTATACAAGAGGGGGAGAAGGAGGAATTCTCTCTCTTTTGTCCCGGACCAAGACCTCAGGCGTTGCACAGGACAGTGCTGTTACCTCATTTTCCCAGCTTTCCACTCTGTGGATTAGGAGCTAAAGGGGTGGTTTGCAGAGGCATTGCTAGGGCGGGCGCTGAGGGGGCTATAGCCCGGGTCTTTTGGTTTCTAGCCCCGGATAGAAGCTCAGGGACTACAACCAAAAGGCTATAGCTAGCCCCGAATCCCGCCAGTCCCAACATTAGCTTAGCTCCTGATCTTTTCCAGACCTAGCAACACCCCTGGTGGTTTGTTTTCTAAGGGCAGAGCGGTATGTTTTGACACGTTGCATTGAATTGAATAATGGGCTCACAAATTGGGGTCACTGTAAGAGATGGCTATTCTAGATGGGGCCGAGGCTCACCACTGAACGGTGGCGTGTCAAACTCGCCAGTCATCAAGCAATGCTGACCAGTAGGTTCACAGGTAGCAAGGTCAACAGGACTAGGGGTCTGGTTGGTTCACAGGGGTCACCTTACTTTCCCCAGGGTTGTTCCCGGGGTGTGAGGGAGCTAGCCACAGCTACTCCCCTAATGCCGAATTTTGTAACCAATACGACGTGTTATGTGCTCTGTATGCATTCATGTACTCACTGTTTCCTTTTTTGAATGAATGCAGTCGAATTGCCTTCCATTTTTCTCATCGACTTTTTGACCTACACATTCTCTGTTGCAAGCCTAGCACTTCCATAAGCTACAGGAAATACAACGCAGCGTTTCCTAAAGGGTTTTAAATACGTGGTTGGAAAATATGACTCCACGACACGTCTGTGAACCCTTACATTTTCTTTCCACAGTACAGCGCGACATCTCAGACGGACCCCCCTCGACTCCTCCCTTGCAGACTTGCGAGGAACGTCAAGCTGAACATGGCCGTAGAAGCACAGACATTTCAGCCCCACTTCCAGAATTATCACGAAATGGTGTGTGTGAAAGCAATTGAATGCAATTTTTCTTCTGGTCTACTGATTGCATCCATTTAGAGCAATCACGGAGAATGATGATAGCAACTGACTGGTTGCTAATGCTTCACTTATTTACATCCCTGTCTGCACTAAAGCTATTTAATTCATCTAAATGCTGGCCCAACACCACAAAGTAGTGTGCAGTAAATATGGCCATGCCGCTCTGCCTATGAGGGGGTGGGGGGGATGGGGGCAACGACCACTGCCATTCTACCAATGATCACCTGATATAGCGGTGCCGAGATCCAGTAATAATGCCAGAAAATAAAACACCAACAATACTTTTGTAATGCAACTTGGCAAACGAAAGATTTACAGAGTAGGCGGTTTATGATAAAAAATCAATTCCAAACAGGATTGGCGTTTCTATGCTGGTGGTAAACTCGTTGTCATCTTGCCAACCAATAAATGTCATAACAACTGAATACAGGGCATTTGTCAAAGTCTTGAATCCTAAATGACATGTCTGTTGTTGTTGTCTGCACATGCATATTCACATTAAGCAGAACAAATGCCACATTTGCATTTCTGATAAGTGCTAACATTTCTGGCCCAGCTCAGGCATTTTTCCCTTGGATGAGCACACCTTAATGGTTGCCTGCGATACTTCTCCCAGGGACCTTATTATCTCCTCAAAACTGGCAGAAATGTGCAACTTCCACAACAATGGCTGGTCTTTGCAGACAAACGCATAGCAAATGTCGTCTGTTTGACTTTGGCTATGTGCTGCATACAATTAACCCTTTCATTCACCACATATAGCGAAATGCAATAATTGGATAGGACATTTCCCAAGTTAAATAGCTTTATAGATCTGCTGTGCCATGAAATCTAGCAGTGAAATTGGCAGTAATTTAGCCGGATGGAATTACCTTTACTGCCCTGGTGTAAGCGGAATTACGGTATTACCCAAATTGACCTTTTACAATTCACCTTTTGCACAATTTACCTAATTATAGTGGTCCTAATTGACCTTCTGCACTATTGACCTTTATATTGTTTTAGTTATTTTACATATGTATTGGGTTGGTTTTGGATTATAAATAATATAAGGGGATTGGGTGGGGAGTTGCAGGGGGGTTTGGATTGGGTGGGGGCTGCAGGGGGTTTCCTCCCCACATATATGTCCTAATTGACCTTCTAAATTAGGTCAATTCTCCCGAGGTCAATTCTCCCGAGGTCAATTGTGAAAAGGTCAGTTAGTATACAACCGGAATTGCTGCCACATTGCAAGTTGATGGGTGCGTGCACCAACTATCGGCGGTAACAGTAATTCTGTCTTCTGGAATGGCTGTCGAAAAGCAAATTCGATCAGTATATCCTCCAATGTTCACCAGGATTATCATTACTGCTATAAAAGTGAAGGAATGGCTGAACGGTAATCAGAATGGCAAAATACCACCAAGCGGAAATAGCAAAATGCTGCAAACTGGGAGCTGAGAGGCAGCCGTCTTGAAAAGCATAATCCCTTTAAAACACATCACTTTCTGCAGCCATCCACACGCTACACCCACAGGAAAGATGGCAACTGATAAGGTAAACACCAGGGTTCCAGAAATAAGGGTATGCAAGCACACATTCAGTGAGGGGAACCTGCAGCTGTTGGCAGAGGAGGTGGTGCCCATTTCAGAAGAGGAGTTTGGTACCAGCATCGTAAATATTCCATACAAAGGAAGAATACCATCTGGAGCACAGTCAGCGATAGGGTGGTGGCAGTGAGTACAGTGCCGCATGACATGGAAGACTGCAGGAAGTGCTGGAATGAGTTGACAGCATGTGTGCGCACTGAACTTGACAAATTCCACCACAGCGCAGCGCAACGTGCTCGCCTTGGAAGCAAGACGACAGGGAGCAACACAGGTTCGATCCCTGGGTCTGTGCTTAGAAACCTCTGGATATTATGCATGTTATAAATAACCTATCATATCATGTCATGAGACAGCAGACACAGGAGGAGGAAATGTGGATCCATTGCAACTCAACCCTGGGAGGAGAAAGTGCCCAGCATCACAGGCATGGCTGGCATAAAAGGAGTCAGTACAGCAGAGGCTGGAGTTGGCAGTCAAGTGGAGACCCAGGTGAGTACAAATGTGGATGCAGGGTACATTGGAGAATGAGTGTTATTTGAGCATCGGTGGTGTGTGCGTGGCAGTACACCTGGCACTGACATGGATGTGGCCACAATGTATTATTGCACGTTTAATGAGCACTGCAACAATCAAAGGTACATCCTTCATCACTTCACAATGTCAAAATACTGCCAAAATCCAGATCAACTCACAGATAAATAGTGCCAAAGCATCAATGTAGTGCCATGGACTGCGAAATGGGATAACCAGCGTATGAATCAGGCTGGAAACAAGATGGAGCTAAGCTCTGGCAAAGATTGTCTTGCAGGAGCTTTGAGGACCAGGGGCTAGCCCAAGAAACAAGACCAAATGCAGAAATAGACAAAGGTATATGTCTAGCAGTTTACAGACTTTTTTGTTAGGGTGAGTATGGTGACCGATGAAAAGAACAGTCCAACTTATATTACTCACTGAAGAGAGTTTCTTGCTGAATCACTATTGCAGACAAGTTTCACATTTGAAATTATGTGAATTCCATGAGGAAATACATAATGTCTTCCTTCTCCCAAGTGTTGGAAGCCATCCTGACCAGCACTGTCTCACTCTCTTAAGACTACATCTGCAAAGCTGCACTCCTTGCCATTAAAACCCATGCTAACGCCTGTGCAACCCCACACAAAAGTGTGGGCATAAGATAAGCAAAGAAACTGGGACTACGCTTTGCCAAGCTATTGAGCTTTAAAAAAAGGGAATGGACTGTCAGCTTTTAGGATACTTATACAATGGACATGCGGGCATTGGTGGAAGGTCACATGTTGATGAGAGGATTGTGGTTCATGTAGTTTTTGTATTCTATGATTTTTTTTACTTCTGTGGAAGCAATAAAGAGATGGAAGCAAAGTACTCGCCCCTGTGCCATCAATAGAATCCAGACTCTCCATCACAAGCTAGGAGTAATCAACACTAGCACCCGGCATGGGGGAACCAGACAATCAGGTTGCTGGAACCCCAGGCTGAAACCTACAGTCTCAGCCCTCGTTCCAAGCCGCCAGCAGCCGGTTCCTTCGGCCGCCATCTTACCCCCACCCTCTGTCCCATTATTATTTTCTTTTTACTATTTCCATCCCCACTCCCCAAACCCAATTACCTGTTTGATGCTGCAGCGCAGGCCGCCGCTGCAACTTCCCATCTTCCCATCTTCTATGGGCCGCTATGGAAAAGAATGGTGTGGCTCCATATGGAGACCCGCTTGAAGCCCTGCCTTCCCTTTCCATGGCAGCCCTGTTAGCACATTATTTTCAGTAACCGAACAGGACACGCAGGGCGTCCCATTCAATGACTGAAAATACATTTTCTAATCACCCCTGGGTTACCGCTTTGGTAACCCGAAGTGCTAAAGGCCTTAAGCCCCCATTCCAAGGGCTGGAACAAGAGTAATGGCCCAGAGCCCTCCCAGAGCCACCCTAAATTTCCCGAGCAAAGCAAGGTCCATTAACTTGGGCTGCCAGGCCGTTACCCCCATTCCAGCCCTTGGAACAGGGGCTTAACGGCACATTATAAAGTCACATTATTATATATCAACCTATCTATGTGCATTTTTAACAAGTGCATGGCAGTTCAGTGTCGAAAAATTGAAAATGAAGGTTACCATCCCCAAACCCATGAATCTAATGTGTAGAAAAAGTTAGAAAACAATGACAATATTAAGTGTAATTTGTGTTTTACATTTCATTGTAAAGGTACCAACACTTCATCTAGAGTCATTTAGAGCGTTGCCGTATTCAGTGTTTGAAATATCCATATCTCACAGGCATATCTTGAGGCTGGTATAACTTTTTCCATATAAAATGTAAATAGTGTGTTTTAATCCCCACAACTCATGTTAGAGTGTAAACGATCACCAGTGGCCGGATTCAAAGATATACTATCATTGAAGACATTGGCTTTCTGTGTGTCTTATATTTAGACTTCGAATTTTAATTTGTAAAAATGCAGCAATGTAAACAACTCTAGACTTTTTACATGATATCATATGACATGGCATTTATAACGTGCCTGTACACAAGTGTTTCTACGTGACAAGACAAGGAGGGGGAAACAGAGGGAGGACAAAACAACAATCTGACTAGGGCTTGTGTCAGGCAGATTGCGCAAGCGCAGGGAAGAGGAAGGGGAGAAGTGCAAAGAGGGTGGTGGAGAAGTGCAGGTATTCGAAAGTGCAGCCAGCGGGTTGGTCAGTGCAGGTAATCAGAAAGTGCAGCCAACGGGTGGCTCATAAGTGCAGAGAGAGGGGACTATAGGGTTACAAATACAGACCACCAGTGCTGGGGGAGCCAAGAGGAAGTGCGAAGTGCAACTGGACAGGCAGGGACCTGGGCCCAAGATCAGAGGGTGGCTAGGTGACCAGTGCGTGGAACAGTTGGGTCATCAGCAGGGGAGAGGAAGATAGAAAGAGGACGTGAAGAGTAAGGTCTTGAGTTGCTTCCAGAACCAGACGTGTTTCTGCTCAAGTTTGAGAAAGGCACGGAGGCTGTTCCAGAGGGAGGCCCCAACTGAAGAAAGAGATCTGCCCCCAACTCTCTGCTTGGAAAAACGACTGAAGCTTAGAGAGTTGGAGGTGGATGAGTGGACAGCTCGAGATGGGAGATACACAGGAAGAGAAAGTTGGAGGTAGTGTGGTCCCAAGCCAAAGAAGGCCTTTTGGACAATGCAGAGGGTCTTAAACTTGATCTGTGCTGCCACTGGGAGCCAATTAAGAGATTTAAGAGCTGGAGAGATACGATCCCTGGTCTTGAGGCCAAGGACGAGTCTCACACTCTGGATAAGTTGTAGGGGATGGAGAGTGGAGGCAGGAAGATTTAGAAAGAGGCTGTTGCGGTAGTGTAGTCTTGAGAGGACCAGAGCGCTGGAGACAGTGAGCTTCTGGCGGAAAGTGAGGAAAGGAAGAATACCTCTGAGGAGGTGCAGTTCTTAGCCTCACAGGTAGGAGCAGGGAGAGGACCCAGAGTGGGCGGCCAGAGAGAGAGGAAAAGAGGGAGCTGGTGTTCTGATGAGTAGGATCTTTGTTTTACTGGCATTAAGGCACAGATCATTGTTGGCACACCATTCCTGAATTGCAGAAGGACAGTCAGGAATGAGAGAAGGAGTAGAGTTGGTGAGGGGAGCCAGAAAGAGAGCTGGGCCTCATCCTCCTAACTCTGAAAGAACAGCAATGTGGTGGGCAAGTCGTACCAGGTATTTGTTGAACCGACAGGGAGAGAGGTTATACCCCTGGCGAACACCAAAGGTAGAGAGAGAGATAAAAGAGATGAAGGACCCCAGTTGGACCTGAGGAAGTCGGTCAGTGAGAAAGGAGGTCAGCCAGGCCAGGGCCTGATCAGTAATATCCAGGTTATCATGCATGCGCTTGAGCAGGATAGCATGGTTGACTGTTTCGAAAGCAGAAGAGCGATCGAGGGAAGACATGGGAAATAATTTTGTTCTGTGATTTGGTCTAAATACCAACACCGATATTTGTAATCAAATACAGTTTAAACGCAGATGTTAAATGTCATTGCCCGTATCAGTCAGAAATATTGCATCATCAGCAAACAGCAGTAAAGGAACTCCCTTAAGGATTAAGGTCCACATTGTGCAAAAGTGCAGTGTGAACAATGTGGCATTTGACACAGTTTATGCTGGGCTGTCCATACTGCCAACGATATAAACCCAGTGTGGGGTGATGGCTCCTTTTGGTGCAAAAACCTGCTGGTGAAGGCCTTCACTGATACCACCAGTGGGCAAAACGTATGCAGGTCAGCATTTACATGGGACTATCCCTTATGCCAAACCTGGAACTGCCCTCGTTCCTGCAACTGCAAACCCAAACGCCAACTCAGCATCAATGAGTAAAGTGCAAATTCTTCAGAATGTGGCAACTAGATTAATTTCCAATATCAACAGACACGATAATATACAACCTACCCATGAGTCATTACACAGACTTCCTATCTGAGGTTCCTGTCCTCAAAGCTCTGCAGGCAACTACTCCAAACTACCTAATCAATTTGCTATCCACCCACAAACCCTGAAGACTCTTATGCTCACCCAAAAAGATGTACGACCACCCATATGCAATAAAGAAGATTTGCATTCAGAGAAATCCTTCTTTGGTATTTGCTTCCACAATATTTTCAAGAAACTACTGGCCAGTAACATGTTCAATGTATCTGAATACCTGACCTTTGTCCCAAACATTCTAACAACCCCCTTTTATGTTTTATGTGTTGATGGCCCTCTAAGTCTTCGTTGTGAGATGTGCCATGAACAAAATCTAAAAAATAAAAAATAAATTCCCCTGTTTCAATCACAGAGCCAAAGGAGCCTTGCCAACATGTCTACTTTGACACACTTGCAGTTTTCAGATATGAAGTTCTGTTTCAAATTCTGTACGGCTATTGAAAGCCATGGAGTAAATCCCAGCTGGGTTTCTGCTTGGATTTTCTTCAATCTGTTCATTATCATAACTAAGATAAAACCTTTTTTTATTTTCAATCATGATGTTATGGAGCTTTTTTAACAGTGCCAAAGATGTAACTCTGTGCCTTTTCCAAAGAACTTTGTTTTATGATTGGTTTTCTTTTATTAGCATAAAGCTGAACATTCTAAAATGCAGCTATGCTACAATGTTGCAGAGTTATTTCACTTGTTCCATATTTTCTTCAATGTGCTTCTGACATTAACTTGATGAGATCTAAATGCTACAGCTCAATTAGGATACATACTATGATATATGCACTTCAATCAATAAGCATGTATTTCAGATTTCTCCATTAACAGTACACAAAAGCACACAATTAAAACAAATAAAACATCATAAAACCCAATTTAAAATCTTCCAACTTCAAACATAGATTTCGGGGCAGGTAAAACATAATTCTGTGTTGTGCAAAATATGTGTCCTCGTGTGTAATGCTCTTTTTAAAAATGCATCCAAGTCCTACAAAAAAGGTATCCTCCTAGTCTAGGACCATAGACGTTGTTTCCTTAATTATTTTAATCTGCCTACTCCTAAAATGTGGTTTTAAACGTTTCTTCTACAGGTCCTGATAGTGTGGGCAGATGAGGAGGGAGTGACCGCACCCTTCATCCAGCTCATCCTCTTAAACAGAGGCAACAGATTTAAATGTGCTAACAAATCAGCAGCCTTCTGCCTTCTGGTGAGTTTATTTTAGTAATTGGGCCTGGACACAGCTTAAACATTTTCATATCGGAGTACCAGGCCAGCGACGGAAGGGATTTACAATTTACTACCTCAACATCGAGGGCCTTTCCCTTTCACCAGAAAATAATGCTAGCCTTAGCTTGCTTTAATAGGCCTGGCTCATGGTGTTATCCTGATCCTGACCAGACCTCCTGCCACAGACTGCACCTAAATCTGAACCACTCATATTTCAGTGCCTTCTCTTTGAATCCAGAAGCAACACTAGAATTAGCAACAAAGACTAATTTGCGACATGCCCAATATGATAGGAGTGTAGATTGGACTAAAAGGTTAACACCCTGCAGTCCCAGGAAAACGATACTGAACAACCTCCAGAGACGTACAGTCCAAATGGCCCCAGACATCTCTACTGTCCAACATTGGGGATGCAACCTTAGGTTATAAACCTCCAGACACTTTCCAGTTTCCGAGCCCCGTACAGAGGGTAAAACCACAATAGGCCTCTTAACCTGAGTGCAGCACTTTCTGCTTGATATTGTATGTGGCATTCGATTCTGGAGAAAAACAGGCCTACGTACAAGTATGCATCTTCTTCTTCCAGTTTTTCCCCATTTATGTTCCAACTACAAGATTTGGGTTGCTTGCCAAAAATCATGATTTTGAAATGTTTTTTATTTCAGTTTGGTCTCTTGTTCTCCAAAAAAAATATTAGCATATACAAGAACCAGTTTGAGGGAGCTCGGGGTGAGACCAAAAAGTACAGTATCATCCAGAATTTTGGATAAAGAATTCTGCCATCAGCTTTGCCAGGGTCAAAGTCAGCCATAAACAGTGTGAACAGTAGAGGGGATAGTGGACAACACTGTTTTACCCCATTGTTAGTGTTAAAAAAGAGGGCATTTCCCCCTGCCCTTGTACACCGGACTGCTGCCTCGGTATCCCTGTAACAGACCTGAATCAGTTTCAACAACGCCCCTGGAAATCTCATTCTGTCCAACTTGTTTCCACCCTGTCAAATGAATAAAAACCTTCTCAAGTTACAAGAAGTCTGCAAACATAGTTCCCCCTGACCTAGCAATATGTATTAATTATTAATAATTGAGCTCAAAATAAAGCATTGGTCAATGGTCTCCATCTCCAACAGAGTCCTCCACTCTGCCCACGGAGTCACTTCAGGTCTTGTCAAATATGATTCCTTGAAAATGTGACATTCAGGTATCCTTGGAGATTTCCCCTCCATTGGGTCTCTGACCCATGTTGCTGCCTTTCGCCACCATTTTCCAAAATAGTTTATGGTCATTATAAGAGACCACTGTTGTGTGGGATGTCTTGACCCACTTTTGCTCTGCCATGCGGCATCACTGTGTTCTGATGGTGCCAGAAATATCAAAAGGGCCGCAACACCCTTGTGTGTGCCAAAACCTCTGAAAATCGTGCTTTGCAAAGCACAAAAAGATTGCTGCCAAGTCTGCCATGCATGTTGTCAGTGGTGGAACAGCGATCTCACTCCTGAAACAGGTCACTGCGCTCCACAACGTGACGATGGAGTACAGAAGGAAAAGCAGTGCTTTGCTAAAGGAAACCCCAAAATCTTGCTTTAAATCAGTGTTTATTTGTTGCAGAAACTGCAGAATGCTGGTACAAAACACCCTCAAACATCCAAAATTCTTGCTGGATGCTACCATTCACTTAGTGCAAGAAACCATTGTGAACTTACAATGTCCTGAAAAGCTGAAAGCATCAAGGGATTTCCACAGCAAAAGTGGTTTGTCTCTGGATCTGTCAAAATCTGGGCGCAGTACCCTTGGCCGCCTGAATGACAGCTGTCAGTGGCCTGCATGATTAATCTTTAAAAATGTATAAACTAAAATCAAATGTTTGCAATCTAAGAGGCCTGTTATTGAGAGTAACCCATCTTGTAATTGTTTTGATTCCATGGTTTAAAATCTCGAATAAGTATTTAGCTGTGATGTGATCCCAGATGTTTGTTGTATGTTAAGGGAAAATTCAACAGAATTAACAGTTAAAATAAGCTCGCTAAAGCTACCAAACCAGAATAACAGCTTTCCTCACAGAGGCAAGACCTCTCCCTCCAGCTCCCTACACCAAAGCGATAATTGTAGGGTGGGGGAAGAACCTGGTCTGCAGTAGGGAAGGAAACAATGAACAGCTGCAAAGCAGAAAATACGAGGTGTGAGGACCGTCGTAAATGGACTCTGCCAAGAGCCAACAGGGAAGAGTAGCTTCTGGACTGAAGGGAGAGAAAAAGAGGCTGACTGAAACAGCCATCTGTGGCTGAACATTCACAATGAACATTTTGTTTAAATACATATAACTTGCCACTTAATATTGTCAAAAACACAAAGGTAAAAGAATTGTAATTGTAAATCTAAATTCTGGCTGCACATTTCAAGAGGCAGCAAGATCTTGTGACATAATTTGGAAGTACATGGCAGAAAATGTGATTTTACACCAAATGTATTTCTGCTAGAAGTATGAAACTTTAGACAATTATGCCCATGTTATACGCGCACACTTGTAGAAATTTGGTGATAAATTGGACATTGTGTTCCGGATGAAAAGGGCAAAATTCTGTGAAAAGCAGACACAAGATCCCACAGCTACGGTGTTTGGAGGAGTAGCTGCTGTACAAAGTATGTAATCTCTATATATGGTTGTTACAGATGTTGCACATGTGTAAATATGTATTGGGTCAAAAGTAGATTTCGTGTTCAAGAGGCTAGGGGTGGACTCTAAGCCTCATGAACCCACACCATAAAGGTGACACACTGTTTTTCTCCTCCTATCAAGGCATAAATAGAGACAGCAGAGGGAAGCTAAAGGGAGACAGATTCACCCACTATCCAAATGCTGGTGGAGCACCCTGCTGCAAAACTTTCTATCTTCCTTGCTCCAGACTCCTGAAACATTGGCAAACCAGAACCCATTGCATTGCTGAACCATTTTCAGCTAGGCCTCAATTTCCAGAACCAGAACCCATAAACTTAAGGGGAAGCATGATACTACAGCGGGGCTGTGATGCTACTGCTTGCCTGCTGAAATGAATTATCATCAGAATCAAAAAGGGCAGATCCAATCCAGTCCTGTGCCGTGCTGTGACCAGGGTGCCTTGCAGATCTGATCCAGTCCTGTGCTGTGCTGTGACCAGAGCTCCTTGCTGATTTCAGATCAAATCCGATGTGCCCAACTGTCTGTCCCAGAGCCAGATTTCCTTCCCTGACCAGAATCTTGATGGACCAGAATCCTGATGGTTCCATTTAAAAACATATCTAGTGAGTATATATAGATAGAACTGTGTCACTAGCATATGTATCTTGCTTAGTCAATCCCTATCTTAAACCCATCCCATCTTGTCTTCAGAACCTGCATTGTTAGAAGTACTTTTGAATTGTCTGAACTCTCTATCCTATCCCTCCTATCTTCCTCCTGTACTAGTATTGCTAAAACTATCCTTGCGCTGATCTTTTCTCATCTGAGGAAGGCGAGTCCCAGGCAGGCAGTCATTCTGATCAAGTGGCTGTGTTCTTGTGGGGATTCATTTTGTTCATAGTCATCCTCTAGTGTTAGAAATCCCATTTGTCATTTTAAAAGCGCATTCCTGTTTTCCATTCTTGCGCCTATCTCGAAAAAATGACCGCCACTAAAACGTCCATAGCTTCCTCAGTTTTTGTGCTAGAAACAAAACTCGCATCTAAAACTGCATCCCAAATCCATACGGTTCTCCCGTTATCACGATTATCGCGCGGTGAAAAGTGTGCCACAAATTTCATTTTGGGAAATTCTGACACGTGTAAAACAGCTTTTGATTGCTCCCGACCTGAATTGTAGGATTTCAAACTGTTTCTTGGTATTGAATCATTGCTTGTGTTTGTATGCAACCATCCAAAGCGGCTCCCATAAGAATTGATAGCAATTTCAGCAATTTTGATCGTATTAGTGTTTTTGCCCAGTCCATTCGAAGATAACTTTAAAAGCCATTCTGACAGCTTGATAGTCAATTCCGTTTTCTCTTGTGTTTGAATGGGGGAAAGTGGGATTGATATTGTGTTTGAATTCTGCCATTCCTGAATACCTGCTCTGTCCTCCTATCTCTTTTCATCGCCAATTGGGGGTTTGAGGGGTGTGCAGGGGGAACCTCTAACCACAGTGCTATCTGTTCTGAACACACACACAAAAGTAATATTTCTGTGCGGAATTGTTTTGCTCACTAATACTCCTTGTGTATAAAAGAGATCATTCAGTGTTACATCACTCCATTGGTGATTATTGTGTACCCATTAAAACATAGAGTGATTAAATTGTGAATACCTAAATAAATATTTTAACTTTGCAAACTAGCCTGATTCCTGGTTCAGTGTGACCGGGGTGGGGTTCCAGGAGAGGGGCGTGATATGAATGGTACATCGTTCAGAATAATATAACTTTTAGACAAAAATAAATAATGATTTCAGTTGTGCATTACACGCTAGGCATTGACTTGTGTGTGTTCCCGGATTGAAATCACTTACAGTTGCCAAAAGATGCCACTGGATCTTTAGAGTTAACCTGCCAAAAATGACAGCTCCTGATTACATTATTCAGGATGCACTTCTGTTTTCTGCAATCAGTGTCAAACCAGGTGGCATGTGCGTGAAACGAGGGAGAGCTCTTGAGTTCCCCTTGTGTCCTTGAAATAGATTAACACAGATCCTCTCAGCCAAACAGGAGAAATATACAACCAACTCTTCTCACTTAGACTCATCTGAGCTTTGAATCCTAAATAGCTGATATGTCATCCGAGGCTAGACACTTTTCCACTTGCATGCTAATTGGGTACCAATAGATTGCATACTATCTTTATCCCCCGTTCATTTGGTCTGGGACTGGGCTTCAAATAATTCAACAGTTAGGGTCAACAGGCAGTGATCACTCGCCGTCCTACCAGACACCGTAAAATCTCTAACCGGTTTGAGAAGGAAACAATCAACCAGCATATCATTTAAAATAGAGGAGTAGGGCCATCTTCTGAACATTGACTGGGCGGGGCATTAAGCCCAGTCAATGCATCCCGTGCCTTGAAACACTTGTGTATAAGCGCTATAAATAAAATATTATATCATATCATAAATCTCGGCCATCAGGTTGGCCAGAAGGCTGCCCCTCCCTGGTCCGGAGTGTTGAAACAGCACTTCTGCAGGGAACCCCACATGAGTCTTCCTCAAAGAGTGTTTCTTCATGTCTCATATGCATGGGGGCAAGTTTCATGTTCGAATCCCCCCTAATGGGAAAGCTATATGTCTCTGCCTCAGCAGAGTCCTGGGTTAAGAAGTCTCTCAGTTCCCTCAGCATAATAGCACCCTGTTTTGGTAGTGAATAAATGTTTACCACAAATGTCTCAGACATAGGCTTCATATTAGACTCAAGGAGTACTATATCCAAGGATTGCTATCTGGAGTAGCACCTGCTTATTCTAAACTCATTCTGCACCCAGATCAAAGTGGTTATACCTCCCGTATTCCGACATCTCACACTTCTCGACCTTCACTGCATACCCTTGGAAACCCAAGAGAAGAAATTCACCTGTAATCCAAGTTTCCTTTAGGAAGATGATGTCAACATTTCATTAAATATTCCACCCAATCTGTAACATGTAGTTTATTAGCCATCCCTGCAAGGTTCCAAGAGACTACCCCAAATATACAAGGGTTTGGCGGGAGTATTGGCCCCCTATGGCCTTCCAAGATGCAGCTAACTAGAGGTAGGCAGTACTTTGTATCATTGTACCATCATAAACACTATCAGTCGCATGTTTAGACAGAACTACTTTAGGTCTACTCTCATGTTTTCCTGCCTCTGGGTTATTTAAATCAATAACACCTGCCACATGCACGGCTGAAGGGTCAGCAGCCCCTACCACTTGAACGCAGCACTCACGTACTATCTGGGCAGGGCCAATTTATCTGCACTTAACTGATTATACCACAACACATGAATATGACAGCCCTTATACTTTATATCAAGAACAATTTCAATTCCTTTCTCTGCCAAAACATCTCTACACTGTATTAGGCAGGCTCAGAAGTGTGCATTGTTAAAACCAAAGCAGGTGTTCCACCCCACACAGTACATACAATCAGACAATATACAGACATGGTACAATTTTGTAAAGAAATGTCATTTAATCCCAATGCCTCTTGAATAGCTGCCACCAAAGCCTATTTGTAGCAATTTGTGATTGCATCCTTTAAAGGTCACAATTAGGTTCTGCCTCCTACAATCCCAAAGTGGGTTCGGACCCTCATTTAATGTCTGAATTGCGCTCTTGCTTATCATTGGAGGTTCACCAGACTTTACCCTCCAGAAGCTATTAGGGGGCTTTCCAGAAGTCTTTTGTCTATGCATTTTTGTGATCCCAATATTTAACGAAGGTAGATGATTAGTGTTCTCTTTTGCCCTGACAATTGGACACTTTGGCTCACCCAGGACCAACAACTCCATTGGCATTGACAATTGCCTCTTCTAGTTTTGAGCCAGTAACACAATTTGTGAGAGGTTTCTTCAGTTCAGCATTCCTTAACTCAGTGAGCCTGGAGGCAGGAAATTTAATTTTGCTTTTTGGGATTTATCATGGACGGTTCCCAGCCTGTCAGATAGGTGCCAATTCCCACTCCCCCCAACACTTCTGACCACAGGTGATTCCTTTGCTAGGTTTCCAATATTACCAGAACCAATCTTTCTCTGTCTGCAGATTTCTCAGCATCCATTCAGCTAACAGATGTAAGGACTTAAGCAAACAATGCCTACCCACAAGTGCTTCCATCCTCTGAGTAAATATGATTTGCTTCAGCTCCCCTAGGGCATCTTCATCCTCTGCACATGTTGCCATAATTTGTCCTGCATGGCTCCCTCAAAGTTAAATGAGTTGTTATAGGAGGACTGCTGGGATTGGTCTAAACTCTAGACCTCCATGACCTCCTCCTTTTGGTCTATTAAACTCATCAAGAAAGCATCACCCTGCTCCTTGAATGCACTTGGGGATCCTTGCTTTTTGGGGGAAATAGTTACAACATTTATTCTATTTCCCAAAATGGAATTGGTCTTGCCCCATTGATGACATTTTCTCAGGCAGAGCCGCTTGCTGTGTGAGACTAAGTTAGACCATGTGTATTAACACATGCAGTGATGTGGTTCCTGGCAGAATCTTTATGTGGTTGATAGGAAGGTCAATTATAGATTATTCAAGCATGTATACGTGAACTTGAAAAGCTGATATATGATAGTGGGTACTAATCTATACTTATGGGCTCTTATTGCAGATACAATTTATAACAATGCTCAATGACACCCTTGTGCCCTGAAGAAGCCTGGGCTGTTTTCAATCATCTAACCCTGCAGCTGAAACTTGAGATGGCCCTATACTCTTTGGACATTGTTTTATGCTTTTCATGAGAATGGATACAGTCCTAGTCACAAAGCCATTTGGCCGGGGGGTACTGTGAAATAGAGGCACATAAGTTCACAATATTATAGTGCCAGGCTATAGTTATTACAAGCTGTACGTTTCTGGTTAAAGAAATATTGTTTTATTTCATGAATGTGTTTTGTATATTTCTGTATGATTGTATGAATGTACTTTGTGCACACCACATTGATGAAATTATATTAATAAATAATGTCTGATGACATAAAAAAAACAATGATTCTTTGAGTGGGCATATCATCTGAATGGTTATTGTATTTGTGAACTAAGTTGATATAAAGTCATTGACATAGAATCTCCCCCCAATTGTGGTTGTTTTCTTGACTTTCTGCTGATCCTTATGTCTGTAATGCATGCAGTGGATGACCTCATGTTTGTGTGAATGTTAAAGGGGTACAGCACAACTGCACTGTTAAGCAGTTCAGAAAGGTCAATTTAAAAAATACAGTAGCACAATTTGGCAGTTTGCCATTATTCATGTAGACAGCATATATGTGACACAATTGTGGCCAAATACATTCATGGCTTCATGACCCATGATTGCCAGCGACAGTATGAAATAGGGTACTTTCTTAATAGCATGACAGGTATGTCTAGAAAAATGATCGAATCCACACCCTGTTAGCTGATTAACATGCGTGATTCCTGGTGTCATCTTGCAATGGTGTTCATCCCCATGTGGGGCATCTGTATACCTGTATTTCCATACTTGGGGTCATCTGAGCACTTGATATTATGAATGCCACCAAAGAGTTCCCTCCACTGAACTGGGGGTTCTGAAACATTACAAAGCACATCCTAGCCAATCATAGGCTCTGAGGTCTGCCAGGTCTGCCAGGTCCTGCTGCACAAATACATGCCAGGTACTCAGCTTATTTTTCGGATAGTTGGACTTTTATCATCAGTTTCATGAAGAGAATACACATTGCTGATTCACAAGAGACTAGACATCCAAAGCATTATGTTTACAAGAAAAAGTAACCACATAACCAACATTGACACGTGTGTAAAAAGAATGAACTATAAGCAGGTTTAAATCCTGATTTTTGAGTTAGCCTAGGATCCTGCTTCAGTTGACAACTGTTCAAAAGTCATGTGGGCCACCTCTGTGATTGGCTATGGGAAATTCTGGGCCTGAATACATGGTGACACAGAGGTTGGATGTAACCCCGTAACCCACACCATCTTTATGCCGCTGGTAGTATATTTGGGATTGTAGCAATACAGGAGAAATATGTGTTGCCAGCATTATTTTCCCACTGATGAAAATTAATATTGGTTGTATGTTCCGCTGGTTGTATTTCTATACTACCAGTAGTAATACAACATTCAGTTACCACCACTATAGCACTTCACTTAGTGGTAAGGATGGAGATGGTAGTATTGACTTCAGATGTTATTTCTTGTAAATGAGTTGCAACATCTTAACATAGTCTATCCAACAGTAGATTGTGGTATTACCAAGTGTACAGCTGTCCGGAGATAGCATCAGTGGAAAAGTGTGTCACCCTTAGCAAAGTAAAATGTCTTCATAATCACAGTAATGTGGGGTTTAAAGATACCCTGGACTGAAATAGAGATTGATTTAAGAATATTTGAGAGCAGCTGAAATGTGTACCTCCATAATCAAAGAATTATGTTTTTTAACAGGCTTGTAGGGGTTCTGCATATAGTACTGCGGGATATAATTACCCACTTAGCAGTACTTCCCACATCACCAAGCTGCACTTCAGCAGAACCAGCAAAATGGCTGTGCTGGTTCCTGTGAGCACCATTGCACCCGAACTGTGTTTGCAGCGACAAAAGGATAGCTGCACTGTTTTGCCAAAGCTCCATTGGGCAATATTGTACAGGGAGCACCCCGTAAAAGGTTACTAGGGTGGCTTCTTGTGTGTCTTAAAGAGATGGAGGGAAAAAGCAGTGCTGTTTTGCCGCAAGCCCAAAATTCCCATTGAAAAAGGGAATATTTTACCTTCAAAATGATGCCGCTCTGATGATATTTTCCACTGTTCGTCATCACACTACCTTTATCAAAAAGACCCTGTCATTCCCAGCCATATTTACATTGTGCTTCATCAGAAAAGAGCCTTATTCCTGAATGGCAGGCTATGCCAGCCAAATCTAAGAAATTCAGCAATAGCTTTACTTCAACTGCACGGAAAACCGCTTAAACTTTTGATACAAAATGTCAAAAATCACTGCTTGAAAAGGAATTCTAGCTTTCTGTGCCCCAGCCAATTTCAGGAGACCTTTGCCTGGTACAGACTGTTCTGTAAAATAAGCTGGCTACAGCTACAGAACAATATTGGGAATTTGATGGAAGAGAAATCCCAGCAACATTTGCCATGTGTCAAAATGGGCTTGTGCAAACCAGAAAAATAAATGCCTATTTTAAAAAGTACCATGTTGAACAAAAACTTGTCTGTGCCTAGCAATGTAAAGGGGTTTGTTGCTGGGGAAACATATAGGGAATGTTTTATCAAACAGGTTTGTTTTGATCCAGGACAAAAGAAAATAAAATAAAAGGAATTAAACTGCACTGGTTGAATTTTACAAGCTCCAGAACAGGTTTCTCCTTGCTGGTTAAGATAAGGCTTCCCCCAAACGGAAACACCATAAACTTCCAGGACACAAAAGTGATAATTGCTAGGTTGAAAAACTTTGACTGACCAAGACAAAGAAAGTTCACATACTTATCAGACTTTGGTCTGGACAGGGGCCTCTTACAATAGAAATTCTGGGACAAGAGGATGTGAAAAAGAAAATCACACCTCCCTGTGACTTCTGCAAGAAGCTTCAAAGAAAAACTCCATGACAAACCTTAGATTTAGGGGGGTAGCTTGCAATCTATGCCCGTATATGGGGAACAATACTGAACATTTGTTTCCAAAGACTATTTTATAAATAAAACTTGTTAGACTTTTATCTTTGCCACAGGACTTTACAAAATGTGAAAAGTTAACCGTTTAAATGTGATGTTATGGTCTTTAACCCTTTAAGTGCCAAGGACGAGGTATCTCGTCCTTGGAAGTGCACACGCAGTGCCAAGGACGAGATAGCTCGTCCTTTTCGGCACCTTGTTTTGAGCGATCCCTGCAAAGCAGGGATCGCTCAAAACTGTAATCCAACCCCCGGGCTATGTGAGGGGGAGGTCCCCCCTCACTGCCCGGGGGTTGGATTTCCTTCAGTTTCACGCCGACGTGCGTGACGCACGTCGGCGTGAAACTGAAAGCAATTCCACCGCAGCAGCCATTTTCGGCTGCTGCGTTGGAGAGAGAAGGTGAGTGCCCTTCTTGTTCCGCCTCGATCTCCGGCTGTATTTCAAGCCGGAGATCGAGGCGGGTATCGTTGGAAAGGGGAGATTCTCCCCTTTCCAACGGTACCCATTGTGTGACTTTGCTGCCCGCGGATCGGGCGCAGGGCGCCTCGATCCGCGGGCAGCAACGTCACGGATCAAACGAAGATCCTTTTGTGACGCGTGGGGGAGGGGGGGCTGCTTACTAGGTAAGCGGCCCCCTTCCCCCGTGGCCCCAAAGCATGGGGCCACAGCGCCAGGGACCCCTGGGGGCAGATGATCACTGCCCCCGGGGGTGGGGGGAAAAAAAAAAAAAAAAAAAAAATCGAGGGAAGGAGGGAGGTGGGAGGGGGTTTTGGGCCCTGGGGCCCACTGGGCCACCAGCGATTGACCTAAAAGTGGTGTCCCTGGAAAGGGGACTTTCTCCCCTTTCCAGGGACACCACTCATATGCCGCATTGCTGGTCACGGATCAGCGCAGAGCGCTGATCCGTGACCAGCAACCCACTGAACCACCATGGATCTGTTTGCGAGTTGGGGGGGAGGGGGGCTGCTTCAGGTAAGCAGCCCTCTCCCCCCCCCCCGGCCCCCAAAGCATGGGGACACATGAAAATGTACCCTGGGGGCAGATGGCTGGCCATCTGCCCCCAGGGAAATATATATAAAAAAAATAATAATAATCTGAGGGATGGGGGGAGGTGGGAGGGGGTTTGGGGTCCTGGGGCCCACTAGGCCACCAGGGATTGAACAGAAAGTGGTGTCCCTGGAAAGGGGACTTTCTCCCCTTTCCAAGGACACCACATATGAGGCATTGCTGGTCACGGATCGGCGCAGAGCGCTCGATCCGTGACCAGCAACCCACTAGACCACCATGGATCTCTTTGTGAGGTGGGGGGTGGGAAGGGGGCTGCTTCAAGTAAGCAGCCCTCTCCCCCCTCCCGACCCCAAAGCATGGGGGCACGTGTATGTGAACCCTGGGGCAGATGGCTGACCATCTGCCCCAAGGGAATGTAAAATAAAAAACAAAAATGAAATGATGGGAAACAGGGTTGGGGGAAGGGGTGGGGGCCACTAGCCACCATGGATTTTTTACTGAATGAAAGGGAGGGGGTGTCCCCCCATAGGGGCGGGTGCCCCCCCAACCAAAGTAGAAAGGGGGCACCCCTTGTAACCCTCCCTGGGGGCAGATATCTGTTCCTAGGGAGGGCCATCTGACCCCAGGGAGGGATGCATGAGGTGGGCCCCCCCTATCTGCCCCCAGGGAGGGTTGCATGAGGTGGGGCCCTCCATTTGGGGTGGGGGGGGGGTTGAGGGCCACCCCCCGTTGCGGTACATCATGCGCTGCCAATTTAGGGTGGCCCTCAGCCCCCCCTAAAAAGCAGCCTGTGGTTTTGTAATTTTTTTTTTGTTTACCCAACTTTGCTTGGTGCAGATGGCCACATTAGTGTGGCTATCTGCCCCCAGGGTGCCCAAACCCTACTGCCCCATCTATTGGGGGTCCAGCCCCACCTTTTGGGGTGGCCCTCTCCCCCCTCACCCCAAATGGAGGTGGGGTGTACCTCACGCAGCCGTTTGGAGGAGGCCCAGGGAGGCCTGCATGAGGTGTGTCCCCCAGCCATTGGGGGTGGGGTGGGGGGGGCACCCCAAAAGCTGGGGCAGGACCCCCAATAGATGGGGCAGTAAGGTTTGGGCACCCTGGGGGCAGATAGCCACACTAATGGGCCCATCTGCACCAAGCCAAGTTGGGTAAACAAAAAAAAATATACAAAAACACAGGCTGCTTTTTAGGGGGGGCTGAGGGGCACCCTAAATTGGCAGCGCATGATGTACCGCAACGGGGGGTGGCCCTCAACCCCCCCCACCCCAAATGGAGGGCCCCACCTCATGCAACCCTCCCTGGGGGCAGATATCTGCTTCTAGGAAGGGGCATCTGACCCCAGGGAGGGATGCATGAGGTGGGCCCCCCCCTATCTGCCCCCAGGGAGGGTTGCATGAGGTGGGGCCCTCCATTTGGGGTGGGGGGGGGTTGAGGGCCACCCCCCGTTGCGGTACATCATGCGCTGCCAATTTAGGGTGGCCCTCAGCCCCCCCTAAAAAGCAGCCTGTGGTTTTGTAATTTTTTTTTTGTTTACCCAACTTTGCTTGGTGCAGATGGCCACATTAGTGTGGCTATCTGCCCCCAGGGTGCCCAAACCCTACTGCCCCATCTATTGGGGGTCCAGCCCCACCTTTTGGGGTGGCCCTCTCCCCCCTCACCCCAAATGGAGGTGGGGTGTACCTCACGCAGCCATTTGGAGGAGGCCCAGGGAGGCCTGCATGAGGTGTGTCCCCCAGCCATTGGGGGTGGGGTGGGGGGGGCACCCCAAAAGCTGGGGCAGGACCCCCAATAGATGGGGCAGTAAGGTTTGGGCACCCTGGGGGCAGATAGCCACACTAATGGGCCCATCTGCACCAAGCCAAGTTGGGTAAACAAAAAAAAATATACAAAAACACAGGCTGCTTTTTAGGGGGGGCTGAGGGGCACCCTAAATTGGCAGCGCATGATGTACCGCAACGGGGGGTGGCCCTCAACCCCCCCCCACCCCAAATGGAGGGCCCCACCTCATGCAACCCTCCCTGGGGGCAGATATCTGCTCCTAGGAAGGGGCATCTGACCCCAGGGAGGGATGCATGAGGTGGGGCCCCCCCTATCTGCCCCCAGGGAGGGTTGCATGAGGTGGGGCCCTCCATTTGGGGTGGGGGGGGTTGAGGGTCACCCCCCGTTGCGGTACATCAGGCGCTGCCAATTTAGGGTGGCCCTCAGCCCCCCCTAAAAAGCAGCCTGTGATTTTGCATTTTGTTTTTTGTTTACCCAACTTTGCTTGCTGCAGATGGGCCCATTAGTGTGGCTATCTGCCCCCAGGGTGCCCAAACCCTACTGGCCCATCTATTGGGGGTCCTGCCCCACCTTTTGGGGTGGCCCTCTCCCCCCTCACCCCAAATGGAGGTGGGGTGTACCTCACGCAGCCGTTTGGAGGAGGCCCAGGGAGGCCTGCATGAGGTGTGTCCCCCAGCCATTGGGGGTGGGGCGGGGGAGGGCACCCCAAAAGGTGGGGCAGGACCCCCAATAGATGGGGCAGTAAGGTTTGGGCACCCTGGGGGCAGATAGCCACACTAATGGGCCCATCTGCACCAAGCCAAGTTGGGTAAACAAAAAAAAATATACAAAATCACAGGCTGCTTTTTAGGGGGGGCTGAGGGCCACCCTAAATTGGCAGCGCATGATGTACCGCAACGGGGGGTGGCCCTCAACCCCCCCCCCACCCCAAATGGAGGGCCCCACCTCATGCAACCCTCCCTGGGGGCAGATAGGGGGGGCACCACCTCATGCATCCCTCCCTGGGGTCAGATGCCCCTTCCTAGGAGCAGATATCTGCCCCCAGGGAGGGTTGCATGAGGTGGGGCCCTCCATTTGGGGTGGGGGGGGTTGAGGGTCACCCCCCGTTGCGGTACATCAGGCGCTGCCAATTTAGGGTGGCCCCCAGCCCCCCCTAAAAAGCAGCCTGTGATTTAGCATTTTGTTTTTTGTTTACCCAACTTTGCTTGGTGCAGATGGGCCCATTAGTGTGGCTATCTGCCCCCAGGGTGCCCAAACCCTACTGGCCCATCTATTGGGGGTCCTGCCCCACCTTTTGGGGTGGCCCTCTCCCCCCTCACCCCAAATGGAGGTGGAGTGTACCTCACGCAGCCGTTTGGAGGAGGCCCAGGGAGGCCTGCATGAGGTGTGTCCCCCAGCCATTGGGGGTGGGGCGGGGGGGGCACCCCAAAAGGTGGGGCAGGACCCCCAATAGAGGGGGCAGTAGTGTTTGGGCACTCCGCCGCCAGATTGGCACACCAATGTGCCCCTGTGCACAAAGGGGAGTTGGGTTACCAAAGGAAAACAGTGAAATTGTTGGAAGGTTTTTTAGGGGGGGCGGTGGAGCACCCCAAAGGGTTGGGAAAGCTGAATGGGGCGTTAACCCCCCCCCTGCCCACAATGGAGTGGGTGCCATGTCATGCAGCCCTCCCTGGGACCAGATATCTGCTCCTAGGAACGGACGCCTGAGCCCAGGGAGGAGTGCAGGACAGCCTTCCCCCTTATCTGCCCCTTGGGAGGGCTACATGAGATGGGCCGCCCCTCAAATTGGGGTGGTGGTGGAGAGGTGCAACCCCCCTCACGTTAGAAAATTCCACAGCGGTGTAGGGGGCCCCTCCGCCCTCACAAAAGGGCAGCCTGCCATTTTGAATTGGGTTCTTCGTTTACTATACCTGCCTTTGCGTAGAGGGGCACATTGGTGTGCCAGTCTGGCGCCGGGGTGCCCAAAACGTACAGGCCAATGCTACAGTGGGGCCAATATGGGTGGTCTGGTATGTGGGTGGGCTGACACAGATAATATATGTTTTGTTCTTCCCTTTACAGGTCTTGAGCAGTTCAAGCTTCTCCCTTGTTATGTACGTATGAAATTTTGCTTATTCCAATATTTGATAGTGGGTGGAGGGCACATTGCTATTGGGGTGGGGGTGAACAGGGCCTGTAGTGTTCTGTTGTGAAGGAAGTGGGTGCTCTGGGGAGGTATTGGGGTGGCCAGGAACACACTTGTCCAGGTTGCGGACAAAACGCCCCCCAGTGCAGCTGAACAGTGCTGTTTCCCTGGGAGGGAAGTTTGCCAATTAGCCATCTGTGCAATGTTTGTTTTGTGTGCTGGGGGTTGCCATACACCCATTGGTCTTAGGCCAGGTTGCTATCACTGTGCAGTCCAGCCTTCTGTGGAGGTAGATGACAGAGAAGTTTCATGTATGTGGTGGAAGGAGCTGAAAAATGTACAGATATATGCCAGACAGTTCGGATGTGTTATTGGTAGGCAAAGCACTGAATGTAAATCTTTTATGTTTCTGTTGCAGTTGCGGCTACAGAAAAGCTTATGCTGACTTATGTAAGTACCACATATATTACTTGGTAATGTGCGGGTGGAGGGTTACTGTGGTGGAAGAAACTGTGGCTGCAGTGTCAGTGGTATGGGGGAGAAAGGGTAGGAGGGCGGTTCGGGGGCCAGTGATGGGAGTGCCTTGCATTGAGGAAGGTGGCTGCTTTGCAGAAGGAAAAACTGGGCAACATAAGTAGCAGCTCCTTTTCAAAAATGTTGCCGGTAGTAATGCAGATGGTCATTTTGTTATGAGCATGGTACGCGTACTTGATACAGAGAACACTACTTTTACTGCAACGATCACCATTTCTGTGGTCCTTTTCCAGCAGTCGTCCCAGTGAGCCCCGCCTGGCTCCCCATCCTTTTGCAGGGGGAAAACCTGTAACGCAGGGTAGCTAGAGGGGCAGGAGGGGTGGGGGATTAAGTCATTGCCCTTGGGCGTCCATCTCCCAGATGGATATTTTGTCCCTCAAAAGCAGCAGTGGGTGCAGGGTGCCCCGGCACGGTCCCCATCCCGTCCTAGAGGGGAAAGCTGCAGTGCTGGCCAGGCAGAGATGTAGTGTGGTGGTGGTTGATGTGTGTGACCTTGGCTGCCTCTCGGCCTTGGTAGTTGAATGGCCCCAAGTTCACCAGTACTTTAGGAGCTGCGCCCCAATTTCTCACAATCAAAGAGTCCAAATGTGCATGCATGTGTAATGAAAGGGGCACATTCTGTCAGAGGAACTATATTCGGAGAGGTTACAAAACACCCTTGCTGCACAGGTCATATCCTCTGTCAGACTAGTCACCCTGCCAAAGTGTAATGGTGTAGCATGTGGAAGTCACTTTACTACCGTGCAGTGCAGGCGGTGGGCCACAGGAGCAGACAACCTTTACTGATTACAATTGCCCCAGCAGAACTGTGTTATTGGCACAAGGTGACATACTGTCTTCCTCACCTCCTTCCCCTAAAACACAAGTGCCAATTACGTAATGACCTACTGTAAATTCACATGAGAGGTGCATGTCCGAATAGGTGAAGTGTGTGTCTGGGAGTGTTACAAGAGCCATGTGTTCACACAATCATTCAGCTAGTTGGTAAACTGTATGTATAGGCATATTCATGGGGGTTCACTTGTTTCCATATCATAGTGACGATGAGGGTTGTGTAGATAATTGCCTACTCTTTCACCCAAAGGGCTGCACGATTTTCCGAGGGCCAACCACATCTGGCTCTCAAAGGGATGCCCTCCTGGTACATTGGTTTGGGGTTAGGGGGAAGTGCTTTCACCAGCTCAGAGGAGCCATCAGCGATGTCCATGCAAAAGGAGATGCAAACCCAACACCCTACAGTGGTGCACCTGGGAGGAAAAGATTTAGCGTCTGTGGGAGGGGAAGGGATACATGAGCTGCTAATGGAGGAACTGGAATGGATAGCACAGATGTTTCCAAACAGTGATGGGTTGGTGCCAGATTTCCGGGATTTATTTATTTTTATGTTTTTTCTGCAGGATGCCATATGCCCACTTGTCTTATTTCCATTTCCAATCCGTCTGCAGTCTAGCCTTCCGTAGTGGTAGATGACTGAGAAGTGTCATGGAAGTGGTGGAAGGAAGTGAAAAATGTACAGATAGTTGCCAGACAGTTTGGATGTGTAATTGGTAGGCAAAGCATTGAATTTTAATCTTTTATGTTTCCTTTGCAGTTTCGGCTACTGAAAAGCTATTGCTGACTTATGTAAGTACAACATTTATTACTTGGTAATGTGGGGGTGGAGGGTTACTGTGGTGGAAGGAATTGTGGGTGCATTGTCAGTGATAAGGGTGGGAAAGGGTAGTGGGGAGGGTGGGGGCCAGTGATGGGTGTGCCTTGCATTGAGTAAGGCAGCTGCTTTGCAGAAGGAAAGGTTTGGCAGCAAATTTTAAACATTTTTTTCCAGTAGTTATATAGATGGTCATTTTTTCTGAGCATGCTATGCACACTTGTTACAGAGCTCATTCCTTTCACTGCAAAGTTCACCATTTCTGTGGTCCAATTTCAGCAGTGGTCGCAGTGTGCCCTGTCAGGGTCCCCATCCTTTTGCAGGGGGAAAAAACTGTAACGCAAGGTAGCTAGAGAGGGGGGTGTCATTGGCCTTGGTCGTCCGTCCCCCAGGTGGATATTTTGCCTCCAAATTCAGCAGTGTGTGCAGGGTCCAATCCCTTCCAGGAGAGGAAAGCTGTAGTGCTGACCAGGAAGCTATGTAGGGTAGTGGTGGGTGATGGGTGTGACCTTGTCCACCTCCCTTCCTTGGTAGTGAAGTGGCCCCAAGGTCACTAGTGGTCCTGGAGCTATGGCCGAAACACTCACATTGAAAGTGTCTGAAGGTGCACCCATTTGTGGTAAATGTGGCACATTCTGTCAGGGTACCTATATTCACAGAGCGTACAAAGCACACTTCCTGTGGACTTCATATCCTCCGTGAGACTAGTCACCCTGCCAAATTGTAACGATGTAGCATGTGGACGTCACCTTACCACCGTGCTGGGCAGGCGGTGGGCCACAGGAGCAGACAACTTTTACTGATTACAATTGCGCCAGCACAACTGTGTTATTGGCACAAGGTGACATACTATCTTCTTCACCTCCTTCCCCTGAAAATAACGTGGCAATTATGTGTCGACCTACTGTTATCTCAAATGAGAGGTGGTTTCCGAATGGGTGAAGTGTGTGTCTGGGATTGTTACAAGAGTCATGTGTTGGTGCAAATGTTGTGTAATGTGGTAAAATGTATGTGTAGCCATAATCATGGGGGTTTTCCTGTTTCCATTTCCTAGTGAGGATGAGGGTTGTGTGGATTTTCGGCCACTCTTATATCCAAAGGGCTGCACGACTTTTCCGAGGGCCACCTACATCTGGGTCTGGAAGGGATGGCCTTGCGGTGCATTGGTTTGGGGTGGGGGGGATGCGCCTTCACCAGCTCCGAGGAGCCATCGTCGCTGCCCAAGAAAAAGGAAAGGCCCCCCCCCCTGACCTTATAGTGGTTCACCTGGGAGGAAATGATTTTGCGTCTGTGGGACGGAAGGGGGTACGCGAGCAGCTCATGGCAGACCTTGAATGGATTGCAGAGAGGTTTCCAAACACTGTGGTGGCCTGGTCCCAGATGATTCCCAGGATGGATTGGAGAACTGAAGGGAATAGAAGGGCCATCAACCGCTTGGTGTGGAAAATGAATGGCGAGTTCACTAAACTGACAGAGGGCAACACCAGAATACGGACCATTCACCATGGCAATATCAAAGGTGCTGTGATGTTTCACAGAGATGGGGTGCACCTTTCCAAAACAGGCATGGAGCTGTTCATTGGAAACATAATGGATTTTGCCCAGACGCTATTTTAGGGGGAGTTTGCCCAGTGACTGATGGACACACTGGAAGATCTGAAAGGTGAATAGAAGTGGTAGTAAGTATGTTGGCAGTGAGACTTCCACTTTCTAGCAATTGTTTGCATTCATGGCATGTCAAAGCATTTAGTATGTTTCTGCTACTTATTTCTTTGGTACCCATCACTACTTGCTTCAGCCTACATCAATTTGCTTGGCCTTGCAATAATTTTGTCCATGTGAGCTTTCCCCTTACAATAGACACCCCTATATGAATGAGCAGGTGTTATTGTCAAAAGTGTGCCAGCAGTTGGCCGGAAGGGCCAGCCGTGTACTGTATTTATCTTCCCTCTCTGCTTCTTCATTGCCTATGGCTTTTCAACTCACCCAATCACTAATACGTTGCATGGTTCCTTCTCACCTCGATTTCCCATCCACAAGCATCCCATGGGGGAGGGCATGGTGCAAAGCATGTTGGCTGTTTCTGAATAGGTAGTGTGGCTGAAATCCTCGTCCCCACGCTTGTATTTCTGTACAGTTTAGCGGAATAGTACATTGGCCATAGATTTTTTGTTCTCTTTCTTTTAGGTGCAGGTGTGTTGTAGCTGTCTACACACTTGTAGGAAAGCAGTCAGCTGGTCCTTAGCATTTCACGTGAGTGTTTGCAAAGTACTACTCTGTTTATTGTAGCGTGCAGGGAGTACGTCATATTGCAGAGGGCTGCTACTGTTAGTGAGCAAAGTCTGGACCTTTTGGTGTACCTGTGTGGAGTAGGTTTGTGGCACTGAATACCACTTACTGTGCTACGTTCCATACTTTCAGAAGCACACATACTTCTTGTTTCAGTCTTCATCTGGTCTTTGGGCATTGAAGGGTTCCATAGCGAAGGTACTCATGGCTTCTCGGCGATCAATGTCTGGTGCGGAGGCATTAGCTGTAGTGATGGAATCTGGCTCAGAGCAAGGCACAGATGTGTACATGCATTCTGAAACAGATAGTGCTTCTGAGGGGCAGGAGGGAAGTGATTGGGGAAGTGAGATGGCCATTGACGAAAGTCCCTCCTCCCACTCATCATCGTCATCATCTGATGATGAAGAGGAAGGAAGAGTGCGTCCACCTTTTCGCACACTTCCCACACGCAGGGGACCTGTAAGGGGGAGGGGACGTGCAAGACTGCCACGCAATGTGGCAGTTCCTGACATGACTCAAGAGTCGCTCTGGGTGCCTCCAGCAATGGCTCAGCCTGTTGTGCCCCCTTTCACTGGTATATCAGGGTGCACAGTGAATACAGAAGGGTTTCAGCCTATTGATTTTTTCAACCTTTTTGTTGATGATGGGTTCATTGCAGACGTGGTTGAGCAAACCAATTTATACGCTGCACAGTTCATGAGGTCTAGGGGTCCCACTCTGAAACCCCACTCCAGAGCACAAGCATGGGTACCCACAAACGATGTTGAAATGAGACAGTTTTGGGGTCTCATTTTGCTCATGGGAATTGGACACAAGCCGTCTGTCGCAATGTACTGGACTACTGTAGCACCACTTTATTGCCCGTTTTTTTCAGCTACAATGAGCAGAAATCGCTTTCAAGCACTGCACCGTATGTTGCACTTCAATGACAACTCGGCAGCATTACCCAAAACGGACCCAAACTTTGATAGGCTGTTCAAACTTAAGCCATTTCTGGACCATTTCACTCACCGATTTGCAGAGGTGTATGTTCCTAGCCAGAACATATCCATTGATGAATCGTTGGTGTTGTTCAAAGGTCGCCTTGTATTCAGGCAATACATTCCTAGCAAGAGATCACAATATGGGATTAAAATGTACATGTTGTGTGAAAGTACCACTGGGTATGTCAGCAGCATGAGAGTCTACACCGGTAAAGACTCTACCCTAAACCCTCCGGGCTGCCCAGCCCATTTAGGGACAAGTGAGAAGATTGTTTGGGATCTTCTCACACCATGGCTCCACAAGGGACATCATTTGTATGTAGACAATTTCTACACCGGAATTCCACTGTTCAAGGAATTGTTCAATGTGGGCACACTCGCATGCGGTACAATCCGCAGTAACCGCAAACGCTTCCCCAGACAACTTGTGTGTAAGAAGTTGGCTAAGGGACAATGTATGGCATTGCGGCAGGATGAATTGTTAGCAGTGAAATTCTGCGACAAAAGGGATGTGTACATGCTAAGTACTATTCATGATGAAAGTACTTCAGCTGTCCCTCTGCGCAGGCAGACTCAGCAAGTGTTGAAACCCAATTGCATTCTGGATTACAACAAGTACATGGGTGGAGTAGACAAAAATGACCAAGTGCTTGAGTCATACCACGCTGAACGCAAGTCGCGTTTCTGGTACAAAAAGTTAGCCACACACATTGTGCATATGGCAACGTACAATGCTTATGTGGTGTACCGTGCAGCTACTCCACAAAACAAGCTCTCCTTTTTGGATTTTGAATTAGAAATTGTTCAATCTCTGGCTAATGTTCATGTACAAATTCCCTCCTTTCCAGAGGTCGAAGATGTAGCCAGATTGCAAGAGCGACACTTTGGTGATTATGTTCCTCCCACTGCCACGAAGGCACAACCGTACCGAAAATGTAAGGTGTGTACAAAACAAGGAAAGAGGAAGGATACTCGGGTGTACTGTCCCCAATGCCCTTCCCAGCCTGCCCTCTGCTTTCAGCCTTGTTTCCTTTTGTATCATACAAAGGAAAAATATTGGGAGATCGACTGATTTCCGAAAATGCCCATCATTCCTTGAAAGGGACCCTTAGCCCCTGAAATCGTGCATGTCTTGTAAAGGAATGGCACTCTTGCACCCTGCCCTGGAGGAGTACCTTCAATGAAAATGCAACAGGATGTCAACTCACTTCACTTGATTTAGCGTGCATTCACGAGCATCGCTAGTCCTGCTTCCTCCACTCGAGGCCTGCCTTGGAAAGGCAACCACAGCCGTAGCTTTCCCTTGAGGCCTGCCAAGAAAATGTACATCAGTCTAGATCCCTCAGCTCAAAGCGTGACTTGCAAAGGAACGCTAATCAGGCTCCTTCCATTGGAGGCGTGCCTACGAAATAGTAATCATTATGAGTCCCTGTACTTGAGTTGTGCCATGCGGGTCTTTCCCCTTTGGCGTGCTTTGGCAAGCAATGCTAGTCCTGCCCCCTCCACTTGAGGCCTGCCTGGGAAAGAGACATCACCCCCGGTACCTTTCCCTTCAGGTCTGCCTCCTAAGGAAAAGGCAGTCTAGCTCCCTCTGCGCGTGGTGTGCCTTGCAAAGTAACGCAATGCTTGTTACGTCCAAAGCAGGCGCATCTTTGAAAGAAATGCCACTCTAGCTCCCTCCACTTGAGGTGTGCCTTGGAGTAGGTGGGGACAGCACTCTGCTTTACTCCCCTTTGGCGTGCTTTGGCAAGCAATGCTAGTCCTGCCCCCTCCACTTGAGGCCTGCCTGGGAAAGAGACATCACCCCCGGTACCTTTCCCTTCAGGTCTGCCTCCTAAGGAAAAGGCAGTCTAGCTCCCTCTGCGCGTGGTGTGCCTTGCAAAGTAACGCAATGCTTGTTACGTCCAAAGCAGGCGCATCTTTGAAAGAAATGCCACTCTAGCTCCCTCCACTTGAGGTGTGCCTTGGAGTAGGTGGGGACAGCACTCTGCTTTACTCCCCTTTGGCGTGCTTTGGCAAGCAATGCTTGTCCTGCCCCCTCCACTTGAGGCCTGCCTGGGAAAGAGACATCACCCCCGGTACCTTTCCCTTCAGGTCTGCCTCCTAAGGAAAAGGCAGTCTAGCTCCCTCTGCGCGTGGTGTGCCTTGCAAAGTAACGCAATGCTTGTTACGTCCAAAGCAGGCGCATCTTTGAAAGAAATGCCACTCTAGCTCCCTCCACTTGAGGTGTGCCTTGGAGTAGGTGGGGACAGCACTCTGCTTTACTCCCCTTTGGCGTGCTTTGGCAAGCAATGCTTGTCCTGCCCCCTCCACTTGAGGCCTGCCTGGGAAAGAGACATCACCCCCGGTACCTTTCCCTTCAGGTCTGCCTCCTAAGGAAAAGGCAGTCTAGCTCCCTCTGCGCGTGGTGTGCCTTGCAAAGTAACGCAATGCTTGTTACGTCCAAAGCAGGCGCATCTTTGAAAGAAATGCCACTCTAGCTCCCTCCACTTGAGGTGTGCCTTGGAGTAGGTGGGGACAGCACTCTGCTTTACTCCCCTTTGGCGTGCTTTGGCAAGCAATGCTAGTCCTGCCCCCTCCACTTGAGGCCTGCCTGGGAAAGAGACATCACCCCCGGTACCTTTCCCTTCAGGTCTGCCTCCTAAGGAAAAGGCAGTCTAGCTCCCTCTGCGCGTGGTGTGCCTTGCAAAGTAACGCAATGCTTGTTACGTCCAAAGCAGGCGCATCTTTGAAAGAAATGCCACTCTAGCTCCCTCCACTTGAGGTGTGCCTTGGAGTAGGTGGGGACAGCACTCTGCTTTACTCCCCTTTGGCGTGCTTTGGCAAGCAATGCTAGTCCTGCCCCCTCCACTTGAGGCCTGCCTGGGAAAGAGACATCACCCCCGGTACCTTTCCCTTCAGGTCTGCCTCCTAAGGAAAAGGCAGTCTAGCTCCCTCTGCGCGTGGTGTGCCTTGCAAAGTAACGCAATGCTTGTTACGTCCAAAGAAGGCGCATCTTGGAAAGGAATGCCACTCCACCGCCTCTAGTTGAGGCGGGCCATGGAGAAGAAGGGTGGAGCACTGTGGGTCACTCCCCTATGGGAGTGCAGCTTGCTCCTGTTCGGGATTGCCTTACAAAAAAAAAACGTCTGGAAAACCCCATCCGCTTCTGGCGTACTTTGGACAGGAACCCAAATCTGGCTCCTTCCACTTAAGGTTTGGCAAGCAAAGAAAGGCCAGTCCCGCTCCCTCTACTCAAGCCGTGCGTTGTGGAAGACCAGAACGGCATTCAGGTTCCCTCCACTCAAGGGGTGTTTTTTCAAAATATTACACGCCACTTTGGCTCCTTCCCTTGAGGTCTAAGTGTCATGAAAGTGGTACTTGGACACCAACTATATGGCAGCGGTGTCTTGCGTACCTCGTAAGATCCTGCCTTGTTTATTGTTTTACCTCGAGTAATGTTATGTGTGGTGTAAGTGACACGTCATCTGTAGGAATGAATTGGATATGATTGGTGTGTGAATTAGGTAAAGATACAAAGAACATGCAGTTGCAATTTCTGTGAATGGACTTTTCCAGCAGTGACGAAATGATTGTCATTTTGCAGGATGGCTGTTTTGTGTGGGTACGGTGGGACATAAGAATGTTTGGCCATAGTTGCTATGGGCATACTGAAAGCTGGTGTGGAAGATAGCGCCTGTAGGGCAGGGTAGTGAAGTCAGGCAGTATGCACTTGCTATCACTGTCCACATGTGATTGCCAGCACATAAAGTTTGCATGCAGACACAGTTGCTATGAAATTGATGCCAAATGATAGTTAAGATATTGCTAGAGACACAGTTGCATTGTACACAGATGTCCATGTGGTATAAGTGTGTAGATATGCTCATGTGTAGATACACTTGCTCTGGTGCTAGTGATTTCGTAGAAGTGCAACTGCTGAAATGGATGCCAACTGACTGCAGACACGAAAGGGATACGAATGGCCAGTGATCCGGTGGGTGCCTTGACGTGGCATCACTGCTCACAAGGACAAACCTTCTTGTGCAATACAAGGAGGTTGGTCCTTGTGCTAAATCCCACCTTGCGTGTCTAACTGCATTGCGTCTGCTATGTATGGGAAGTGTGAGGAAAGGTGCATGTGAAATGGCTTACTGGCAGTACTTTACTGTTTCCTAAGCGCACTACAGCGAAGTTACTATACTAAAGATGTGCCCATTGTCACTCAGGTACCACACCTGCACACAAAGAGGTCAGCCTCTCATTGGGACACGTGTGGCGATGCGGGAAGGTAGGCCACGTGTTGTTGGCGGTGTGTTTCGGTGAGTGGCCAGAGGGAAATGTCTGAGATTTGTCTTCATTTCCGGCCAATTTCAGAGACATTTCCCTGTGTCCACTCACCGAAACACGTCGCCAACAGCAGATGTCATACCTTCTCGTGTTCCCACAGGTGTTCCGACGAAAAAGGTACCTCGCATGTGTGGGTGCACCTACCGGGGTCGCAAAAGGAAAAGGGTAACCCGCTGGTAACCCCAAGCCTTTCGCCACAGCACAATTTGTTCATGTGGGCAACCTACAGATTTGGGCCTAGGGTGTCGAAGCCAGCAAGGAAAACAGGGAACCCCATGCATTTCCCAAAAGAGGACACCCGTGGGAAAGCACAGAGGTCTGATTTGCGCACATCGCCCCAGATTTTTTTACCCAGACAGCCCTGCAAAGTCGGAAATGTGGGGAAAAAAACGCTTTTTCCGCACATTTCGTTCGCCGCACCCATCGAAACACGCCCCCCACAACACATGGCCTACCGTCCCGCGTTCCCACAGGTGTCCCGATGAAAACGGTACCCCACATGTGTGGGTGCACCTACCTGGCCGCCAAGGGGAAAGCCTAAAACACAAGTAACCCCAAGTCTGTTGGCAGAGGGAAATCTCAGACATTCTGCCGAGCCGCGCAACTTACAGATTTGGGCCTCGGGTGTCCAAGCCACCGAGGAAAACAGGGAACCCCAGGCATTTTCGAAAAGAGGACACCCGTGGGAATCCGCAGAGGTGTGATTTGCGCCCATCGCCCCAGATTTTTTTACCCAGACAGCCCTGCAAAGTCGGAAATGTGGGGAAAAAACCGCTTTTTCCGCACATTTCGCTCGCCGCATCCATCGAAACGCGCCCCCCACAACACATGGCCTACCGTCCAGCGTTCCCACAGGTGTCCCGATGAAAACGGTACCTCACATGTGTGGGTGCACCTACCTGGCCGCCAAGGGGAAAGCCTAAAACACAAGTAACCCCAAGTCTGTTGTCAGAGGGAAATCTCAGACATTCTGCCGACCGGCGGAACTTACAGATATGGGCCTCGGGTGTCCAAGCCACCGAGGAAAACAGGGAACCCCATGCATTTTCGAAAAGAGGACACCCGTGGGAATCCGCAGAGGTGTGATTTGCGCCCATCGCCCCAGATTTTTTTACCCAGACAGCCCTGCAAAGTCGGAAATGTGGGGAAAAAAACGCTTTTTCCGCACATTTTGCTCGCCGCACCCATCGAAACGCGCCCCCCACAACACATGGCCTACCGTCCCGCGTTCCCACAGGTGTCCCGATGAAAACGGTACCTCACATGTGTGGGTGCACCTACCTGGCCGCCAAGGGGAAAGCCTAAAACACAAGTAACCCCAAGTCTGTTGTCCATTCTGCCGACCGGCGCAACTTACAGATATGGGCCTCGGGTGTCCAAGCCACCGAGGAAAACAGGGAACCCCATGCATTTTCGAAAAGAGGACACCCGTGGGAATCCGCACAGGTGTGATTTGCGCCCATCGCCCCAGATTTTTTTACCCAGACACCCCCGCAAAGGCCGGGGCACATTCCGGACTTTGCAGGGCTGTCTGGGTAAAAAAATCTGGGGCGATGGGCGCAAATCACACCTGTGCGGATTCCCACGGGTGTCCTCTTTTCGAAAAGGCATGGGGTTCCCTGTTTTCCTCGGTGGCTTGGACACCCGAGGCCCATATCTGTAAGTTGCGCCGGTCGGCAGAATGGACAACAGACTTGGGGTTACTTGTGTTTTAGGCTTTCCCCTTGGCGGCCAGGTAGGTGCACCCACACATGTGAGGTACCGTTTTCATCGGGACACCTGTGGGAACGCGGGACGGTAGGCCATGTGTTGTGGGGGGCGCGTTTCGATGGGTGCGGCGAGCGAAATGTGCGGAAAAAGCGTTTTTTTCCCCACATTTCCGACTTTGCAGGGCTGTCTGGGTAAAAAAATCTGGGGCGATGGGCGCAAATCACACCTCTGCGGATTCCCACGGGTGTCCTCTTTTCGAAAATGCATGGGGTTCCCTGTTTTCCTCGGTGGCTTGGACACCCGAGGCCCATATCTGTAAGTTGCGCCGGTCGGCAGAATGTCTGAGATTTCCCTCTGACAACAGACTTGGGGTTACTTGTGTTTTAGGCTTTCCCCTTGGCGGCCAGGTAGGTGCACCCACACATGTGAGGTACCGTTTTCATCGGGACACCTGTGGGAACGCGGGACGGTAGGCCACGTGTTGTGGGGGGCGTGTTTCGATGGGTGGGGCGAGTGAAATGTGCGTAAAAAGCGGTTTTTTCCCCACATTTCCGACTTTGCAGGGCTGTCTGGGTAAAAAAATCTGGGGCGATGGGCGCAAATCACACCTGTGCGGATTCCCACGGGTGTCCTCTTTTCGAAAAGGCATGGGGTTCCCTGTTTTCCTCGGTGGCTTGGACACCCGAGGCCCATATCTGTAAGTTGCGCCGGTCGGCAGAATGGACAACAGACTTGGGGTTACTTGTGTTTTAGGCTTTCCCCTTGGCGGCCAGGTAGGTGCACCCACACATGTGAGGTACCGTTTTCATCGGGACACCTGTGGGAACGCGGGACGGTAGGCCATGTGTTGTGGGGGGCGCGTTTCGATGGGTGCGGCGAGCGAAATGTGCGGAAAAAGCGTTTTTTTCCCCACATTTCCGACTTTGCAGGGCTGTCTGGGTAAAAAAATCTGGGGCGATGGGCGCAAATCACACCTCTGCGGATTCCCACGGGTGTCCTCTTTTCGAAAATGCATGGGGTTCCCTGTTTTCCTCGGTGGCTTGGACACCCGAGGCCCATATCTGTAAGTTGCGCCGGTCGGCAGAATGTCTGAGATTTCCCTCTGACAACAGACTTGGGGTTACTTGTGTTTTAGGCTTTCCCCTTGGCGGCCAGGTAGGTGCACCCACACATGTGAGGTACCGTTTTCATCGGGACACCTGTGGGAACGCGGGACGGTAGGCCACGTGTTGTGGGGGGCGTGTTTCGATGGGTGCGGCGAGTGAAATGTGCGGAAAAAGCGGTTTTTTCCCCACATTTCCGACTTTGCAGGGCTGTCTGGGTAAAAAAATCTGGGGCGATGGGCGCAAATCACACCTGTGCGGATTCCCACGGGTGTCCTCTTTTCGAAAAGGCATGGGGTTCCCTGTTTTCCTCGGTGGCTTGGACACCCGAGGCCCATATCTGTAAGTTGCGCCGGTCGGCAGAATGGACAACAGACTTGGGGTTACTTGTGTTTTAGGCTTTCCCCTTGGCGGCCAGGTAGGTGCACCCACACATGTGAGGTACCGTTTTCATCGGGACACCTGTGGGAACGCGGGACGGTAGGCCATGTGTTGTGGGGGGCGCGTTTCGATGGGTGCGGCGAGCGAAATGTGCGGAAAAAGCGTTTTTTTCCCCACATTTCCGACTTTGCAGGGCTGTCTGGGTAAAAAAATCTGGGGCGATGGGCGCAAATCACACCTCTGCGGATTCCCACGGGTGTCCTCTTTTCGAAAATGCATGGGGTTCCCTGTTTTCCTCGGTGGCTTGGACACCCGAGGCCCATATCTGTAAGTTGCGCCGGTCGGCAGAATGTCTGAGATTTCCCTCTGACAACAGACTTGGGGTTACTTGTGTTTTAGGCTTTCCCCTTGGCGGCCAGGTAGGTGCACCCACACATGTGAGGTACCGTTTTCATCGGGACACCTGTGGGAACGCGGGACGGTAGGCCACGTGTTGTGGGGGGCGTGTTTCGATGGGTGCGGCGAGTGAAATGTGCGGAAAAAGCGGTTTTTTCCCCACATTTCCGACTTTGCAGGGCTGTCTGGGTAAAAAAATCTGGGGCGATGGGCGCAAATCACACCTGTGCGGATTCCCACGGGTGTCCTCTTTTCGAAAAGGCATGGGGTTCCCTGTTTTCCTCGGTGGCTTGGACACCCGAGGCCCATATCTGTAAGTTGCGCCGGTCGGCAGAATGGACAACAGACTTGGGGTTACTTGTGTTTTAGGCTTTCCCCTTGGCGGCCAGGTAGGTGCACCCACACATGTGAGGTACCGTTTTCATCGGGACACCTGTGGGAACGCGGGACGGTAGGCCATGTGTTGTGGGGGGCGCGTTTCGATGGGTGCGGCGAGCGAAATGTGCGGAAAAAGCGTTTTTTTCCCCACATTTCCGACTTTGCAGGGCTGTCTGGGTAAAAAAGTCTGGGGCGATGGGCGCAAATCACACCTCTGCGGATTCCCACGGGTGTCCTCTTTTCGAAAATGCATGGGGTTCCCTGTTTTCCTCGGTGGCTTGGACACCCGAGGCCCATATCTGTAAGTTGCGCCGGTCGGCAGAATGTCTGAGATTTCCCTCTGACAACAGACTTGGGGTTACTTGTGTTTTAGGCTTTCCCCTTGGCGGCCAGGTAGGTGCACCCACACATGTGAGGTACCGTTTTCATCGGGACACCTGTGGGAACGCGGGACGGTAGGCCACGTGTTGTGGGGGGCGTGTTTCGATGGGTGCGGCGAGTGAAATGTGCGGAAAAAGCGGTTTTTTCCCCACATTTCCGACTTTGCAGGGCTGTCTGGGTAAAAAAATCTGGGGCGATGGGCGCAAATCACACCTGTGCGGATTCCCACGGGTGTCCTCTTTTCGAAAAGGCATGGGGTTCCCTGTTTTCCTCGGTGGCTTGGACACCCGAGGCCCATATCTGTAAGTTGCGCCGGTCGGCAGAATGGACAACAGACTTGGGGTTACTTGTGTTTTAGGCTTTCCCCTTGGCGGCCAGGTAGGTGCACCCACACATGTGAGGTACCGTTTTCATCAGGACACCTGTGGGAACGCGGGACGGTAGGCCATGTGTTGTGGGGGGCGCGTTTCGATGGGTGCGGCGAGCGAAATGTGCGGAAAAAGCGTTTTTTTCCCCACATTTCCGACTTTGCAGGGCTGTCTGGGTAAAAAAATCTGGGGCGATGGGCGCAAATCACACCTCTGCGGATTCCCACGGGTGTCCTCTTTTCGAAAATGCATGGGGTTCCCTGTTTTCCTCGGTGGCTTGGACACCCGAGGCCCATATCTGTAAGTTGCGCCGGTCGGCAGAATGTCTGAGATTTCCCTCTGACAACAGACTTGGGGTTACTTGTGTTTTAGGCTTTCCCCTTGGCGGCCAGGTAGGTGCACCCACACATGTGAGGTACCGTTTTCATCGGGACACCTGTGGGAACGCGGGACGGTAGGCCACGTGTTGTGGGGGGCGTGTTTCGATGGGTGCGGCGAGTGAAATGTGCGGAAAAAGCGTTTTTTTCCCCACATTTCCGACTTTGCAGGGCTGTCTGGGTAAAAAAATCTGGGGCGATGGGCGCAAATCACACCTGTGCGGATTCCCACGGGTGTCCTCTTTTCGAAAAGGCATGGGGTTCCCTGTTTTCCTCGGTGGCTTGGACACCCGAGGCCCATATCTGTAAGTTGCGCCGGTCGGCAGAATGGACAACAGACTTGGGGTTACTTGTGTTTTAGGCTTTCCCCTTGGCGGCCAGGTAGGTGCACCCACACATGTGAGGTACCGTTTTCATCGGGACACCTGTGGGAACGCGGGACGGTAGGCCATGTGTTGTGGGGGGCGCGTTTCGATGGGTGCGGCGAGCGAAATGTGCGGAAAAAGCGTTTTTTTCCCCACATTTCCGACTTTGCAGGGCTGTCTGGGTAAAAAAATCTGGGGCGATGGGCGCAAATCACACCTCTGCGGATTCCCACGGGTGTCCTCTTTTCGAAAATGCATGGGGTTCCCTGTTTTCCTCGGTGGCTTGGACACCCGAGGCCCATATCTGTAAGTTGCGCCGGTCGGCAGAATGTCTGAGATTTCCCTCTGACAACAGACTTGGGGTTACTTGTGTTTTAGGCTTTCCCCTTGGCGGCCAGGTAGGTGCACCCACACATGTGAGGTACCGTTTTCATCGGGACACCTGTGGGAACGCGGGACGGTAGGCCACGTGTTGTGGGGGGCGTGTTTCGATGGGTGCGGCGAGTGAAATGTGCGGAAAAAGCGGTTTTTTCCCCACATTTCCGACTTTGCAGGGCTGTCTGGGTAAAAAAATCTGGGGCGATGGGCGCAAATCACACCTTTGCGGATTCCCACGGGTGTCCTCTTTTCGAAAAGGCATGGGGTTCCCTGTTTTCCTCGGTGGCTTGGACACCCGAGGCCCATATCTGTAAGTTGCGCCGGTCGGCAGAATGGACAACAGACTTGGGGTTACTTGTGTTTTAGGCTTTCCCCTTGGCGGCCAGGTAGGTGCACCCACACATGTGAGGTACCGTTTTCATCGGGACACCTGTGGGAACGCGGGACGGTAGGCCATGTGTTGTGGGGGGCGCGTTTCGATGGGTGCGGCGAGCGAAATGTGCGGAAAAAGCGTTTTTTTCCCCACATTTCCGACTTTGCAGGGCTGTCTGGGTAAAAAAATCTGGGGCGATGGGCGCAAATCACACCTCTGCGGATTCCCACGGGTGTCCTCTTTTCGAAAATGCATGGGGTTCCCTGTTTTCCTCGGTGGCTTGGACACCCGAGGCCCATATCTGTAAGTTGCGCCGGTCGGCAGAATGTCTGAGATTTCCCTCTGACAACAGACTTGGGGTTACTTGTGTTTTAGGCTTTCCCCTTGGCGGCCAGGTAGGTGCACCCACACATGTGAGGTACCGTTTTCATCGGGACACCTGTGGGAACGCGGGACGGTAGGCCACGTGTTGTGGGGGGCGTGTTTCGATGGGTGCGGCGAGTGAAATGTGCGGAAAAAGCGGTTTTTTCCCCACATTTCCGACTTTGCAGGGCTGTCTGGGTAAAAAAATCTGGGGCGATGGGCGCAAATCACACCTGTGCGGATTCCCACGGGTGTCCTCTTTTCGAAAAGGCATGGGGTTCCCTGTTTTCCTCGGTGGCTTGGACACCCGAGGCCCATATCTGTAAGTTGCGCCGGTCGGCAGAATGGACAACAGACTTGGGGTTACTTGTGTTTTAGGCTTTCCCCTTGGCGGCCAGGTAGGTGCACCCACACATGTGAGGTACCGTTTTCATCGGGACACCTGTGGGAACGCGGGACGGTAGGCCATGTGTTGTGGGGGGCGCGTTTCGATGGGTGCGGCGAGCGAAATGTGCGGAAAAAGCGTTTTTTTCCCCACATTTCCGACTTTGCAGGGCTGTCTGGGTAAAAAAATCTGGGGCGATGGGCGCAAATCACACCTCTGCGGATTCCCACGGGTGTCCTCTTTTCGAAAATGCATGGGGTTCCCTGTTTTCCTCGGTGGCTTGGACACCCGAGGCCCATATCTGTAAGTTGCGCCGGTCGGCAGAATGTCTGAGATTTCCCTCTGACAACAGACTTGGGGTTACTTGTGTTTTAGGCTTTCCCCTTGGCGGCCAGGTAGGTGCACCCACACATGTGAGGTACCGTTTTCATCGGGACACCTGTGGGAACGCGGGACGGTAGGCCACGTGTTGTGGGGGGCGTGTTTCGATGGGTGCGGCGAGTGAAATGTGCGGAAAAAGCGGTTTTTTCCCCACATTTCCGACTTTGCAGGGCTGTCTGGGTAAAAAAATCTGGGGCGATGGGCGCAAATCACACCTGTGCGGATTCCCACGGGTGTCCTCTTTTCGAAAAGGCATGGGGTTCCCTGTTTTCCTCGGTGGCTTGGACACCCGAGGCCCATATCTGTAAGTTGCGCCGGTCGGCAGAATGGACAACAGACTTGGGGTTACTTGTGTTTTAGGCTTTCCCCTTGGTGGCCAGGTAGGTGCACCCACACATGTGAGGTACCGTTTTCATCGGGACACCTGTGGGAACGCGGGACGGTAGGCCATGTGTTGTTGGGGGCGTGTTTCGATGGGTGAGTCGAGCGAAATGTGAGGAAAATGCGTATTTTTTCCCACATTTCGGACTTTGCGGGGGTGTCTGGGTAATAAATTCTGGGGCGATTTGGGCATATCATACCTCTGCGGATTCCCACGGGTGTCCTCTTTCCGGAAATGCATGGGGTTCCCTGTTTTCCTTGGTGGCTTGGACACCCGAGGCCCATATCTGTATGATGTGAGAGTGTGACATTTCCGGTGTGAAAACAGACTTGGGGTTACTTGTGTTTTAGGCTTTCCCCTTGGCGGCCAGGTAGGTGCACCCACACATGTGAGGTACCGTTTTCATCGGGACACCTGTGGGAACGCGTGACGGTAGGCCATGTGTTGTGGGGGGCGTGTTTCGATGGGTGCGTCGAGCGAAATGTGCAGAAAAAGCGTTTTTTCCCCACATTTGGGACTTTGCAGGGGTGTCTGGGTAATAAATTCTGGGGCAATTTGGGCATATCATACCTCTGCGGATTCCCACGGGTGTCCTCTTTTCGGAAATGCATGGGGTTCCCTGTTTTCCTCGGTGGCTTGGACACCCGAGGCCCATATCTGTACCTTGTGCCGGTCGGCAGAATGTCTGAGTTTTCCCTCTGAAAACAGACTTGGGGTTACTTGTGTTTTAGGCTTTCCCCTTGGCGGCCAGGTAGGTGCACCCACACATGTGAGGTACCGTTTTCATCGGGACACCTGTGGGAACGCGGGACGGTAGGCCATGTGTTGTTGGGGGCGTGTTTCGATGGGTGAGTCGAGCGAAATGTGAGGAAAATGCGTATTTTTTCCCACATTTCGGACTTTGCGGGGGTGTCTGGGTAATAAATTCTGGGGCGATTTGGGCATATCATACCTCTGCGGATTCCCACGGGTGTCCTCTTTCCGGAAATGCATGGGGTTCCCTGTTTTCCTTGGTGGCTTGGACACCCGAGGCCCATATCTGTATGATGTGAGAGTGTGACATTTCCGGTGTGAAAACAGACTTGGGGTTACTTGTGTTTTAGGCTTTCCCCTTGGCGGCCAGGTAGGTGCACCCACACATGTGAGGTACCGTTTTCATCGGGACACCTGTGGGAACGCGTGACGGTAGGCCATGTGTTGTGGGGGGCGTGTTTCGATGGGTGCGTCGAGCGAAATGTGCGGAAAAAGCGTTTTTTTCCCCACATTTCGGACTTTGCAGGGGTGTCTGGGTAATAAATTCTGGGGCAATTTGGGCATATCATACCTCTGCGGATTCCCACGGGTGTCCTCTTTTCGGAAATGCATGGGGTTCCCTGTTTTCCTCGGTGGCTTGGACACCCGAGGCCCATATCTGTATGATGGGAGAGTGTGACATTTCCGGTGTGAAAACAGACTTGGGGTTACTTGTGTTTTGGGCTTTCCCCTTGGCGGCCAGGTAGGTGCACCCACACATGTGAGGTACCGTTTTCATCGGGACACCTGTGGGAACGCGGGACGGTAGGCCATGTGTTGTGTTTGTGTGGTTTTCATAACGTTTTGACCCATTTGCTGGAGCCCTTTGTCTCACAACCCTTTCTTTTCCCAAATGTGACCTACATTTAGTCGCTGCTTTAGCCACCATACACTTTTGTAACCTGCACAAGTCACCTACCCTTGAAAAGGTCTGCCTGTGCTCTTTCAAAAAATGTATGGCTGCCGTTCCTCACCACATTGGTTTTCCCAATTTACACATGCTAAGTGCGTCTGGTCAGACCGTGAGCGTAAAACTCCTGTGTACCATGGCTCAGTGTTTGGCTTGTGGTATTGCTTGTTTTGTACAAACACTACAAAAATGGTATGCTCTCCTAACTGCAAGAGTCGGGGGAATGTAGCGGAGCATTGCTTTTCTCAAAATTCATAGAAGCCATTGCCGTACCAAGCCAACCATGTCCAACACATACCTTTTTTTTCAGTCATTTTCCCGCTTTTCCCCCATTCGATGGCAGTTTCCCCTACCTAGTTGTTGCCTGACCTATACAAATCACCCCTTCCTAAACTTGGAATTTTGTCTACTTTTCAGAAATATATGCCTTTCTGTCCTCCAATTTGGCTTTCCTGCCCTTTTCTTCCATTCCGTCCATGCATGTCCAATTGGCAAAAATGGCAAAAATCGCCTACCTCTCACAAAACGGTTGATATCCCCATCAAAATAATTTTTTTCCATTTCCACTCAACCTGTTCCTGAAAGCCAACACATTGGGGAACTCAGCACAGCAAACCATTTGTTCCTAGCTCTTACAAGGAAAAAACCACTGGCTTCTTTGTGCATCATTTTATTGGCATTTTTTGAAAAAACCCAAAATTTTCGCACATTTTCCTTATTTTCTCTCACCCCCCTACAGCAACCTGGGATTCCTGGGTGGCGTTACGACCGCCTACATGTGGGAAGAAAAGGAGCCAAATTTGGCCAAGATATCTCATGTAACAAAAAAGTTACAAGCCATTGAATGGCCACATACCAAAATCACCAAAAAAGGCTGGGGAGAAATACCCATGGCACTTAAAGGGTTAATTTAAGATGTCAAAGACTTCACTGACTCATGGGGAATAGAAATGGCAGAGAATTGGGTATTCCACAGAAAGTGTATAGGATGCCACTCTCAAATCTAACACTGATATGCCTAATAATAATCTATACACTGTGTAAAGTTATATAATTTTAAGTAATATAATTCTCACTGAAAAGCACGAAAAACTGGTAGAAGGGCGAAACAAGATCCCACAACCGTGAGGATTGTACTTCTATGCTCTACATACAATATGTAATCTGCCCATGTGATTTATTAAAGTGCCACAAATGTATAATGTGTAAATTAGATTATGACAGATTTTTGGCTTTTTTACCTCATAAATGCAACCTCATAAACTCAAGGAGGCAACTATCAATGACTGTCCTATCTGCTTCTTGGAGGTAGGCCTCGCTCAGTTCTGCTCACCAATAATTCTGAGATGTCACCATGCTCTATAAATAAGAGTGGTTGACAGAGCTCCAGACACACTCTCTCCTGAATTTCCTGTGGCTGCATTCCTGATCTGCTCTATTCATCTAGCTGATTCCAGATTTCACTACAAGGCCAAAGCATTGTTGATCCTGTCCCAGCAAGGACATTGATCCAGAAAATAACCCACTAAAATCCCATTAATAAAGGGAAAAGCTGTTGTACCTTTTGCATTCTGAAATCAGACCAGCTTGCTGCCCACTGCCTGCATGCCCGCTGCAACCCTGCCATCCTACTGTCCTTGCCATCCGGTGACCAGAATTGCACAGCTGTTTGCTCTAAGGCACGCCGCCGTGTGGTGACCAGACCCAGTTGGCTGTTCCATAATTGCAAACCTAAGTGTGGAATGTGAGTATCTCCCCATCACCGAGAAACACATAGTCTCCCCATCATGACCCTTTTTTCTGTATTACACCCTCTTAGCAATCCTATGTATACCTGTAAGGATATATATATATGGGTTTGTACTGCCAGTATGCAATATGTAGTATGGAAATGCAGCCAGGCCCAGATTTTCAAACTGCAGACATTATTTTTAAAAGCAATTAGTCTGTGGACAGTATGCAATATCTAAATGCAGCCATTTCAAAATATATGCACAATAGGTGCACAGTGGTTTTCAGTAACAGCCAGCAGGCAATTTTTTCAGAGCATTTAGTAAAAAGCAGTTTTTGTGCACAATGAAATGCATTCTATGTTTTTACATGCACGGTCTGAAATTCACTTTATTTCCCATGAAGAGATGCACACTCAGTTCATATGAGCGTGTTTTTTTTTTTTTTTTTTTGTGAAGAGCAGAAATATGCACCAGCAGGAACGGAAAATGAAACAGTTATTTTGCGGGGCTGAAGTCTTCATTGTTCTAAACAGGCAAAGAAATAATGCAGCACATTCTTTTGTTCTGATTGGTATCGATTGTAAGTGGATAATCCACATCAATAGAGGGCTGACCTAGGGGTGATAGGCAGGAGGAGTTTTCTTAAGGAATAACTAGGGGGAAGCATTCAGATTGTGCTGGTACAGAGAGACAGACGATGCTACATAATAAACGCTGCTTGACTCCATGTGCGTGTGAGCGCTAGCTACGAACTTAATCAGCTGGCAGCTCCCCACACATGCAAAGGAGTTCTTGGCACTGGATATGAAAATCAGCAAAGTCGTACAGAGAAAATCCTGACAACAAGAGTTTTGGACTTCACTGGCCTGGGTGAGTTAGTGCCAAGTGAGGAAAAAGAATGAATGGGATGACATAATTTATTGGCAGTGCAGGGAGTTAAAAAGAGAATACTGCATGTTCACATTTCTCTACATTTAAAATGCCAAACACCAAATTCATTTTTTTGCAATGTGCTTGTTTGTTTTCTGTTCTCTTTTATATTTTGTAAGTGATGTTGTAATATCATGTGGTAAGATGTATTTCTGTTTATAATTGTTATAATACTACAGAGTGTATAAAAAAACAAAGGCTTGGATTTTGGTGTCATTCATGCGTCTGTGAATCATTTCTATACAGGGGAATCACAAAGGTTTGATGTTTATACCAGAGTGGTAAAGCATTTGCTAATTTACCACTGTAGCTAAAATAGCAAGCAAGGGAAAGTGAATAAATAAATACCTGCAAGGTAGGAAGGTGTCTGTAAGTGTTGTGAGTGATTCCTTCTTTGCATGCTGAAAAGAAGGCAGTGTCAGATGAGACACATAGTGTACAGGATGTACATTAGCCAGTAATACCAGCCACAAACCATAGGTAGCCTTCTAAATAAACTTATTGGGTTCTCTGAAGTGTGATAGGTTTGGGGGGGTTCTCTACAAGCGACCAAAAGACATTCTAATAGAGAGGAAAGGTGTGTTTTATGATGGGGTTGTAGTATAAAAAACCATGCTCATCACTATACCCCAAAAATAAGGTAATTCTGAAAATACCACAAAGTAAGATACTACTAAAATTACCACCAACACAAGCTAATATTATATTATCACCAACATAGAGTAATACTAAACTATCTCTAAATGTAAGGCCAGTCTGGAAAAACTGCACAATGAAGACAACATCATAATTAAGGAGGCGGACAAAGGTGGAAACATTGTTATAATGGACAAAGCTGATTATATCAGAATGGCAGAAAACCACCTAAGAACACCAGGCAACTATGAGAAACTTGCAAAAAAAAAGAAAACAAAATTTTGGCGGACCACAAAGAACTATTGAAGCACAAACCAAACCCAAGGACTTATCATGTATGAGGAATATGATTATCTCAAAACAGACTACCCCATTATGCCCACCCTATACTTCTTGCCAAAAATTCATAAAGGTTTTGACAAAATCCCCAAAGGAAGACCAATTATGAGTGCAATAGGTGGACTCACAGAAACTCTGGCAAGATATAAAAATACCGTTTTCCAACCACTTGTCACCAGGATACCAACTTACCTGAGGAACTCTATGCACAACTTGGCGATAATCTCAAAAATAGAATGGGAGTCCAACTTTCTTCTGGCTACCCTAGATGTAAAAGTGCTATATACTTCAATAGACCAAGAATTGGTAATTGCAAGTCTGGAATATCTACTCACCAATGAATCTGCTTCACACTATGAACAAGCAGAAATGACCAAAGAATTTCTAAAATTCTCACTGACAAACAACATATTCATTTTCAACGGTGAATACTTTAAGCAGACAAGGTGGATCGCAATGGGAGGCAGCTGTGCATCAGCCTTGATCAACTGCTTCATGCATTCTTACGAAAGAAAACGTGCTATGCAAGAGACAAGATTCACGGAACTAATCGAACAGTGGTCCCGCTACATAGATGATATTATCCTAATATGGAAAGGGACATCAGAAGAACTAAGCCAATATGTGAACTACCTAAACCACAACATCCATGGAATATAACTAACAAGTCATATAAGCACAGACCAGATTGATTTCCTGGACCTAACGATAATGATTCAGGAGAACAAAGTCATTACAAAGACATTCCAGAAGCCCACTGAAGTAAACTCAGTGCTGCATGCCAAAAGCTGTCAAAGAAAAAGTGTAATCGATAACATCCCTCAAGGCGAATATATTAGAGCCAAATGAAACTGCAACACTAAGCAACACTTTGAAATGGAATGTGATCTCCTAGATCAAAGATTTAAAAACAGAGGATACTCCAACAGAAACCTTATAGAGGCAAAAACTAAAACATCTACCATACCAAGAGAAGCACTACTTGTGCCAAAAAAGAAAACAACAACTGCAGATACATCTATAAGATTTGTGACCTGATACAACGTGGCCAGCTACAAAATACAAAGGATCCTAGCTAAACACTGGCATTCACTACTAATGGAAGAGCATATCAGATCTTGCCTGAAACCATATCCTAGCATATCTTTCAAAAGAGCTCCCACATTACAAAACATACTGAGCCCATCGTTTCTATCTCAAGACAGCAAAAGATTGGTTCAATACAAATGCATCAATTGTTTTTTTTAACGAAATGTGGCACTTGCTCCATGTGCAGGTATACCACACAAACACAGACTGCGATATTCCAAGGCCGTTTACCGTTTAAAATTACGGAACATATAAACTGTAGAAGAAAATATGTAATCTATGCTCTGATATGTGTATGCAACAAAATATACATTGGGAGCACAATTCAGGAGGTCTGGATCAGAATATGGGAACACCTGAACAGTATCCACTCTCAGGACCCCAAGCCCAAGCTGCTCCAGGCCAACCATTGGCAGAAAAACCACCAAACGGAAGACAAGAGCCATATACGGTTTATCGGACTACGAAGAGTTAAGATGGGAACAAGAGGAGGCCACAGGATGCTCAAACTACGACAGGAAGAAGCCAGAATAATTTTCCATTACACAAAAATGGATTAAACAGGGATCACGATTACAATGTATTTCTGTAATGCTTGCATCCCATATATATCGGCACCCTGTTCCTACCCCAGCACTCTTCTCATTCCTTCAATTAGTATTTAGCACCCCATCTTACTGAACCACGCACCACTGTGTACAGACCAGACATGATCCAACCCACTGGACAAACACAGTCCATAGTTTTGCTCTCCAATAATGGACCTGCAAGTAACACAGACCACTCTTATCACACACACATAGGACTCTTGGACCAGAACTAACTCCAGCATGACTGCCCCGACCTGACAAACCGCATGTCAAATACATTTTTATCAAGGATCCCACCGCTATATTGGGCCTAATAGGACCACAGACCATCATGTATTACTGGTGCCAATACACGTGGCAACACTAGCCCAAGCGCTCCACACTTTTGATATAGCATGTCGGAATTGAAACAATATTATGCCTCCTATCGCAGCAATTGTATATGTATTGGCCTACGCCAAGTTGTCTAAAACATCATATGCGAACAAACTCCACAGCAAGGTCTTGACCTTAGAGAAAGTAATGTAAGTCTCCATCTTGGATTAAGCCACCATTTTAGGTTCTCTTGTAATATGGAAGTCACCCTGAACATCAAAATGGAGGCCGAATGACATTCTGAGTAAAATTCTGGCCGTTGTGACCTCCGTACACACGAATAATTAATATGCCTGCAGGCCCCTTGTCGGGGTCGCGAACTGAGACCTTGTCCTATTGCTGACCTATGTGTAAATGTACAACTATATCAGCGAAACTAATCAAAATGCATATATTATAGGATTGACCTGGCTAGGAACCCATAGGCCCGATCCCTAGAATGGTTAACCCGAGAGGGGGTTGGCCAAGGGCTGGATAAAGATTATAAAAAGCCCAAGTATTCCAATGTACGGTCTCTCTTACTAATGCATCGAACCTTCGTTGAAGTTTGTTACGTTACTCTGAGAGCCGAATAGATATCCGTTTGTCAATTGACTTTGGTAACTGTTGTAGCTTTTAAATAAAGCACTTGTATGTTCTTTGTAACCTGTGTTGGTGTGTTTCTTTTGGGCTTCCCGGCCTCATATTATTTTTATGTTTTCACAAGCAGCTACCAGATTTCAACTTCAGAGAATTCAACCAACTCCCCTACTATTTAGATATTGACCCAATGTTCATGATTCAACTTTTTATTTACAAAAAGGAATCCGTTCTCCCATGGCTCCTAATACGGCACTCTACTTCACTTATGTGACCATGGTTAAACCCCCTGGACCACATATCCTACAAGGGCATTTCCTTCCGATCTGCGCATGCGTGTCCTTAAACAACACCTCACAAGATATGCCTCAGTACACATGCACGGAAGAGAAGCAAATTATTCTTTCTGCATTGCGCATGCGCATCTACGCTATTAAACACAGACAGGTTACCGAACCCGTTAGATACAACAGGATGCAATGACAAGGACACAGTTCCAGTATTTAGGTAATCAGAATCACTTGTGGGGCCTTAGATAATGGCTTCATAGAACATGCATGCCCTACTCCGCACCAGAACTTTCATCTCTAAACTCACAAGATAAAAATATTAGTGTGACAAAGTAACGTAGATGGGATGAATTAGCGTTTAGCATCGGCAACCAAATACAGGGCAATTATCTAAGAGCATGGCCGCTAGCACAGCCATTGACTTTCACATGCACATGCGGTTCAAATCCATTTTCAACCCGCAAATGTTATTTCCATGCCCTCACCACTAATATGACCAAACAGCAGAACCAAAACAGACCTCCTCGCACCGATTACCTATCGGCTGCACAGCCCACAGCCAGAAGGGCTGGCACTGAGCCCAGCATGTCTCCTGCACAATAGGCACACTGCCAAGCACACCAGCTCCCAAACCATGGGACCTCCTCCAGGGTTCACAATCTACAATAGAATCTATTACTTCCCAATTGTCCAAACACCATACCTCCCATTTTCTTTTAACTTATCACTAAAACACTTACAATTCACATTACAGGGCCCATCAGAGGCCAGCTGTAATTACAAAACAAATCGTACTATATCAGCAAGAACCCCACAGGGGGCTTTGGACCATGTCATATAGGTAAGAGTACATTAGCTACAATGCTACAACAAGCTTAAACCAACTTCTAGAACCCTTGCTGACCTTGCCACTCTCCCTTCTCACCCTCTCTCTTCTCTCTCTTGTTCTGCCAAACATGTACCAACATGATCTCTAAACTAATACAACAACCTCTATGTTCTATTATGATTCATGCTTTGACCTTGTATTGTCACCAAACACCATGCACCTTCTACCAATCTCACTTATCGTATCGTTCCAATGTCACACAAATACACTAAATGTGACCCTATGTACGTACTTTTAAACTTGTTTCAGCCTTGAAAAGGACCTACAGGTCGAAACACGTGTTGGCTGACCTCACCTCAAGAAAATAAATAAATAAGATAAAATAAAACGAAAACTTTTGCACTAAGCACTGAACAAATCAGGAAACTGCGTGGAAAATCTACTTCTTTTCCCAAAAAACTAACAAACAAATGTGAGGTATACAGGTTAAGTCCCTTTTCCTACCTTCTATAAGTAGATATTTTCCCCTAATCCAATCCCATCGGATAATAGGTTTTATGGTTTGCCACATAGGACGATATCATAGATGACACATATTGGGGTCTAAGACCCCTGTGTAATCAGGTTTGTGTGTGAGTGTGCAAGCATCTGTTTGCTGTCTGCCAGATTACCCTGCTTTATTAAATTAAGAATAACGTAGTACTTTGCCATATTCCTTGAGTCTGTTCGGTTATTTGGTCTTAGATCATCAATGGTAATTCCAACTCACACAGGTGACACTTTACGGTGCTAGAGAACAGACAATTTGAATGTTAATGTTCTACAAAATACCACTTAAGAATATTAATTAACATTACAGCATAAATATATCTGCTAAAAGAACAATCTATTATTGTATTGTTATTATGAGTGAACACGAGGTAAATAGCATATTTATATTACATGGGACAAACATATCTCGTGTAGTTTTGACATCCTGTAAACCTAAGCTATAAACTTTGGTTCACCCAAACCTTATGTTTATACAAGTGTAAGCTCTTTTGTAATAGAAGAATTCACAGATCCATTATCCATCCCTTTGATCTGAATCAATGGCATATCTGTGTTTACCAAGGATAAACCCCTTGTTCCCAAAAGACAGAGAAATGTAATGCATTGTCTTTTTTTAGAAGCTTATCAAAATCCCACCCTAGTAAGAGATTGTTGAATGCATTCTCATTCTGTATTTGTTACTTCAAGTAAGCAGATATCTACACAGACCCTAGCCTTCAACCTTGGCCGAGCAACACGTCCTTATAAGGAATGGATCTGTACCAATGAAGCAGCCTAGTACAATGGTCCTTTGTTTAAAATACTACAAATGATTATCTTAATACTAGGGGCAAGCAATACATGCAATTCAAACTACATTGTACCATACAAAATGGGAATCATGATTCATTTATCGCTTCAGCACCCTTTGTCTGATTTAAAAATTAAAGATAGACGTGAATGAATTCAGCGGTACATACACATCCTATCTTTATAAAATATATACATTAAAATGCATAGCCTAAGCACATATTTTCATATTTTTAGTATCTCTGTTATGCGTGCAGTGAAAAAAAGGTAAAAGGTGTCTTTAGATTCAGAATACTCTTATGAATCAGAATACTCTGAATCAGAATATATAACACTTATCAATACTTATCAATATCACATGCCCATACAGGGAACTATATGGAAAATCAATATTTCAGTTTGTTTTCAAATTCCTGAGGGATGGTCTGACTGAAAGCTAACATTGTCTTGTGACATATCAAATTCTATTGGCCAATGAAAACAAGGAGGAGGGTCATGGGGAGGATTGAGTTGCAGTCTGTGTCCAATACATGCTGCATGGGTCGACCTGGGTATTTAAACTTAGAAACAGAACAGCATAGGAGCAAACAAGACCCACTGGCAGGGGAAAAGCAGTGGAATTCCAACTGGAAGTAGGTGATGGAAATATTCTTTCAGGGGGACCAATCTGATTACCTTATAGTGATTTTGGGAGCAGGTAATGCAGCTGATGCACTTACCTGTCCTGGGTCTTTAACCCCTTTAGTGCCAAGGACGATGTATCTCATCCTCAGCACTGCTTTTGCATTACCAAGGATGAGATACCTCGTCCTTTTTGGCACTTGTCTTTGTGCGATTGATGCAAAGCAGTGATCGCACAAATTAAAAATCCAAACCCTGGGCAATGTAAGGAGGAGGTACCTCCTCACGGCCCAGGGGTTGGATTTCCTTCAGTTTCATGTCTGTGTGCGTAATGTGCACTGATGTGAAGCTAAAAGTACATTTCACTGCTGCATCCATTATCGGTTGTGGAGGTGAAAAGGAAGGTAAATTCCACCCTCGATCGCAGTTTTGATAGTTGGAGGTGTCATTGGGAAGGGGAGATTCTCCCATTGGGGATAGCTCAATCCACCCACATCAATGCCACCAGGGATCTGTACTTGAAGTGGTGGTTGAGGGGGCTGCTTACTATGTAAGCGGCCCTCTCCCCGGCCCCTAAAGCATGGGCAGTATGTTTTGCCCGCAGGGAAGGAGCAAAAAGAATAATTAAAAAAGCATATTTTGGGTGGCGTTGTGGGGGTGTGGAGCACACTAAACCACCATGGCAGTTTGCAATGGAAAGGGGGGTGGCCCTTCCCTCCCCCCACCCCCTTACGGCATGTCGGCACAGTAATGTGCCCATCTGCCACCAGGGAAGGGGTAAAAACAATTAAAGCATATATTTTTGGTGGGGTTGTTGTGGGGGGTGGGGGACACACTAGACCACCAGGGAACTTTGCAATGGAAAGGGGGTGGCCCTTCCCCACACACAAAATAGATGAGGGGCATCTCATGTAGCCCTCTCTGGGGGCAGATTGCTAGTGCAATCTGGCAATCTGCCCCTAGGAAGGGGTACATTTGTGTTTACTAGGAGTGTGGCTCACTAGACCACCAGGGATGGCTTTAAGGGGGGGGGGGCGGTGATCAGAGCATGATAGTTATGATTTGTTTTTGCTGAACTCACCATAGATAATTCATGTTTTTTGTTTTGTTTACAGGTTTATTTACGCGAGGAGCTGCAATGTTATTTAAGTAGTTTTTGTTATTTTACAGTTAGGGTCCATTGTCAGTGGGGTTGGTTGGACTGGGGATGGATTGTTGGGGTGTGGGTGGGCAGACTGGGGAGGTTTTTTGGTTGGCTGGGACACAATTGCAGGGTTAGGCCACAAAGTTCCCCCCATGCCAGCAGAACCTTGGTGTTTCCCTGGGGGCGCCTGTCTCCCATGTGGGTTGACTGTTCCTTAGCTCAGGCTGCACCTCTGGCTGGGCTGAGTTACAGATTTTACCTCCAGGGAGGAATGGGGACCCTGCCAGGCCCCCCCGAAACTGCTGCTGGACTTAGGGACGGTATATACTGCAACACAACGTTCTGCAGGGAGTAGCACTTTCAAAGTGCTTTTGAAGCTGTAATCAAGGAGCATGAGAAAAACTGTCCCCTACCATAGAAGTAACACACTCCTGCAACAGCTTCCCCTGTCCATGTGCACCTCCATATTAGTGCTCTGTGTCGCTTCCCTCATTTCCCTCCCCACCTTACATTCTAACCTCTCCTGGAAAAATAATACATAAAAAAAACAACAAAAGAAAGGTTCCTTTAGGAAACACCTTTCACAGTTAATAAATATAACTAAAAAAAATCTTATACACTCAATCTACTTTACATTTCTCAGTAAAGTGCATAGACTCAATAATATTGTCCAAAATTTCCATTAGCAGTTTGTGTTATGCTAATGGGAATAATGTGAAGTTCGTCACCCATTCCAGTGACTGGAACAGGGATAACGGTACAGCAGCCCAAGTTATTGACCCAAGCGAAGCGAGGGCGAATAATGAGGGCTCTGGACAATTATCCCCTGTTCCAGTCCATGCAATGGGGAATGAAGGACATTACCACCCCGGGTTCCCAAAAAGGGAACCCATGGTGCTAAAAATAAAATGATTTTTCCTCCTACACCGGGACGCCTCTGGCGTCCCACTGTAGGAAGGAAAATCCTTTTCCAAGATGGCCAGCATGGAAAGGGAAGGCAGGGCTCCATACAGTGTCTCTCTTTCCTTTACATGGCAGCCTACATAAGGCGAAGAGAGAACCGTATACCATATTACCACGAGCAAATTGTTTTTCCCTTTCAAACCTATCCCTCTTTTGAATAAATTTACCACTTAGCCAGTCCCAGGTGGACACAGCCACTTTAACCCAATTTGTCGTCCCTCATGGTCATGGTCAGTAGCTAGATTGTCCGGGTCATGACCTTATGCCATGACCCAGACAATCTAGCCACTGCCCATGGCCACAGGCTATACCTCATTCACCAAAAGGTATATCACTTTTTTTTGTCCCTACATTATGACACTTGTCAAAAAATAAAACACAGGCACATTTGCAAAACCATGCTTCAAGGTTGACAATGCTTCTTACACGAGTTTGCTAAAAATTTGCCCATGTTTTATTTTTTCAAAAGTGTCAAAATGTATGCACATACAGTCATATAAGTTAGCCCCCTCTTGACAAAATCCATTCAGACTTGACACAAACATTCAAGGTTGGGTCTATAATCTTTCTGAAAACTTGTCCACATTCATCGAACTGCAACCAAGTTATATATAAGCCATCTAACAATGTTGATACCCCCTCTCTAATTTTGCCTCCTCTGGACAAAATCCCACCAAACTTTACAAAACATGTATATCTAGATCTAAAATCATGTTGCGAACATGTGTGTAGATTCATCAAATGGCACCACATTTATAAGCCTTTACAATATTTTGAAACCCCCCCTCTAATTTTGTTCCCTCTTGACAAAACAGCTCCACACTTTCCGAAACCATTCATAATCAGTTCTACAATAAAATTCCAAAATTTTATGCAGTTTTATTGAGTGGCGCCAAAGTTATAACCCATCCAAAAACTGCTTTTCGCCAGCCCTGTAATGCAGAAATTGGCAAAGATGTCCCCGAAATATCTGAAGTGTTTGCGAACATCAGAGGACTGTACCAGAACATCTGGACTGTTCGCGGACTTCAGGATGAGAAAACACCTGTTTTTTAGCTTTGTACGGCCATATCCAATCCCATCCTCATCACCCTTCAACTCCCCAAAGATTGTTTGATGAGTTTGATAAGTGCAATGTTGTGTTTTTTAATATGTTTTTACTGCGCTGTTCGCGGACACCGGCAGATGTCCTCGAGTCCAACATGGCGGGTGTTTACAAAAATCTTCCTATGAGTTGAGCAACATAACCATAACTATGGGGCAGTTACTGCAGGCCCTGTAATATACTAATATTTACATATTGTAATGTGGGCAAGAAGTTTGATAACTGCGAAATGCGTTGTTGCCTGTTATTTCCTGTTGACTGCATATTCAATATGACACTTCCACGCAGATCGGAAGACTTTCTCCTGCTCTGCTGCTCCGAGGAGTACAGTCCGCCAGCGTACCATGGTACAAAGTCTTTGTATATATATATATATATATATATATATATATATATATATATATATATTACATGGACGTGGTAGCGTCCATGTAGTTATGGTTAAGTTGGCGTTTCCATAGGAAGAGCATTTATTGGGTGGCTTATAACTTCGCTCCCTCTGGACGAATCCTCACCAAACTTTGCAAAAAAAGTATATGGCCCACTCTGAATTTTTTTGCGTGATGTCCGCGGACATGCTACGTGTTCGCTGATTGGACAGCGTGGTGCGTGAAGCGTGGCAGATTTTCTGTGGCGTCCGCCATCTTGCATTCGCCGACGACCGCGGAACAGCGTGGTGAAACTTCGATTAAAAATTGTATTTAGTGGAGTGTGTTGGTGTATAAGAGTGTTTGGGAAGGGTGGGGGAGTATGAGACAGGTTCAATGTTCTGTTTTTTTATGTGCTAGACACTTTTGTTGTATTCGATTTGTCTGCGGACAACACGGTGTTCTGAAATTTTCTATATAAACTAAATGGTGGGGTGTTCTGAGGACGGAGTATGTGTCCGCTTAGTTTGCAAGCAAGCTAAAATTGAGCTAAGAACACTCGCAGTGTCCTTAAATGTTCGTACATAAACAAAATGGGGGTGTCCTGAGGACGCTGTACGTATTGTACTGTGGCAGGTTGAATGTGTTCTAAGAACACTTCCGGTGTCCTGAAATGCTCTGATTACTTACCGGTAATCTTCAGAGCATTTCAGGACACCGCAAGTGTTCTTAGAACACATTCAACTTGCCAGAGTACAATACTCTTATTCCTACTTGTTCTTGCATATTCTATAAGAATATTAAACTGCAATATAATTTGCAGAGCCAAATATACATGTGCATGGGTACTTCAAATACATTTAAGAAATGTCACCACATCATTCCTCCTAGAGCTGGCCTTTCTTAAAATTATGCCTACACTCCAAGAAATGCCCTTGTCCCTCAAATTCATCACACAGTGTGTAGCAGCTTTAATAGATCCTAGGTTGCCATATGTACATAGCATTATTGGAGTTGGTTTCCTGATCTGTTTGGAACGAATGCAAAACATTAGAAAATGTTGAAGGATCATAATATTGTTATTTCATGTGCAAACTGAGTGGTGCATTTGTGTCCATTATCTCTCTGTCTGAGATCCATGTATGAGTATATGGTTATGGCCCTCCCACGACAATCTATCCAAGTGATCTATCAGAACTTCCAATGAAACCTTCCCTACAGAGTCGAGCACACTATGAAATTATGATATGTGTCCTTGGATATGCAATAGTAACAATAACATGCATTAAGGTGGGAGAGCAGTGGGTTTTGGGAATAGCTTTGAATGCCAACAATGACTACTACATCTGACTTCAAGGCACGGCAATGGGCCCCACGTGTGCCCCGCCTTATGCCATCCTAATGACATGTTGGTAGGAAAAATTCATTGTCTGGACGGAAGCAAACAACAAATATACAGACACGATTTTACTATGGCTGCATTATATTGATGATCTCTTTATTCTCTGGAAAAGGAGACAAAGAAAAATGGAAAAACTTTGTAAAGATTCTAAATGACAATATGCTGCATCTAGAGTTTACAGAAAAACAGAGCAAATAATCTATAACTTTCCTGGATGTTGTAGTGAAACCTGATCAAGGCGAAATTGTAACCAAATTATTCTTAAAACCCACAAGCTCAAATTTGCCATTGTTTCCCAATAGCAACCATCCCCCCACACTCAAATGAAGCGTACCATATTGTGAATTTGTCAGGATATGGAATCTTTTGATAGAGAGTGCCGAGTAACACCACGCAATATTCTGAACAAAAGATATCACAAGGCCATTTTGGAATGAGCTTATATAAAAGCACAAAGCTTGGACCCTGACCTACACTTGCTAACAAATAAGGTGCGAGTCACCAAACAAGACATTGACCAAACAAGACTTATTCTCACCATTGAGGCTCATTCCAGCCTTATCCAGCAAATATTACACCATCCATGGCACGTGTTGCAAAGGATGCTAATTTGTCTTTAATTTTAGGAAAACGAGTAAACATTACATTTTGAAAGTTTACATCTTTTAAAGACTCTCTGGCTTGCAGCTTTATGACTCTTGACAAACCTAGCAGCTCTTCTATATTGGTTGAATGTGCGTTCCCTCCCCCCCCCCAGGTTTCATAAATGTGCAAACTGCAAGCCATGCACATTTTCAGAAAATTAGAAAAGCTATTTGCATCCAGTGATGGGCCACAAAGTCCAATTGAATGCAAACATCTCATGCAACAAAGAATATGTGGTATATGTTTTGACGTGCCCTTGTGAACTTTGGTATGTTGGAAGCACAATCGGAAAGCTCAATCTCATTCTACAGCACATGAGAGCCATCACGAATTTCAATCCCTCGTACCAAATGGCATTACATATCCAAGAGAAACACAATGGCAAATTGGAAGGCTTTACGTTTTTTGCTATATATTTTATAAAGAAACATTAGAGAGGAGGAAATAAAGATCTCGGGCTATGTCAAACGAAGATAAAATACATTTTGGATCTCGAAGCAAAGAGACTGAAAGGACATAATCTGGATGATATGATATGACATGATGGTTTATTTATATAGCACCTATACACAATATGTTTCAAAGTGCTTAAGCGATGAAGAACTGTACACCTTTTTGGGTAGCTGACATAGCAATAAGAGAGACATGATTGGCCACTTTGAGCAATTATGGACACAGGTGGATTGTGATGCCTCCCATGTATCTCTGTTCCCTATCCTTGTCCTCCATATTTTCCCAGCTCCTTCTACTTGAACTGTTGTATTCTGTCAATTCCTTATTTTATTATTATTCCTTTCTTGTTTCTGTAAATTCTTTGAGTTTACTCTGTATGATCGTTCAATAATAGATTTGCGGTATGTTCCCTTTGCTAGGCTTCTTGTTAAACCGGAATGTTTGTGCTCGCACAATGTACTTTTATGTCCGAACAAGCTGCAAATTTAAAATGCCCATACAGTTTTGTATTTTATGTGTGCAACTCCACCTAGTTACCCGTATGCAGGGACCTGTCCGGGCTATAATATCAAGCACTATGGATAATGCACTTTATTCTAAGCACAGTGCACCTTGACCTTTTAGCCATTTAGTATTGTGTATGTACTGCACATTCTATTTGATTTTTTGCAAATTTCTATACATTTTAAAATATTGGTCTTAGAGATCAAACAGGACATGGGAAAAGGAGTTAAAGGGAGATATATATGGGGGATAGGAAACGCCTACCGGGTCGCTAACTAGGAAAAAGCGACTACCTGTGGAAGATGGACCCAAAAGAGTGCCCACCCCACATAGTAAATATCAATGTAAAATCATAGCATTAGGTAAATAAATACTTATGAGTATAAAAGTCAGATGATGGAGATCCGGTTTCAAGTAGTAGGTGAAGTTGAGGCCGCCACTGGAGAAGAGGTGTCCATATTTTCATTTTTGATGGATTGTATGAGAGCCTTAAGTCAGCAGGATCATCAAAGACTGCAGAGCGTCCTTCCTATGTAACTTTAAAGGAGCAAGGATGGAACAAGCCATATCGGACATTAAGTTGTTTAAGAGCAGGCCAGAATGCCAAAAAGACTTTTCTTCTTTGTGCTGTACTTCTAGCCACATCCTGTGATATATATAACTTACTGCCGTGCCAAATTAGGGATTTAAGAGAAGACTGTCGGAGCCCCGTTGAGAGACCAGTGGCCTCGGCTGGCATTAAGCCGTGGGTCCTCTCCATCAGAGGAACAGGTAAGGAGGAAAATGTGGGCACAACGCATACGGCCGCTTCAGTTGATGTTGTTAGTTTTATCTGTTCCAAAATGTCTGCAACATTCAATGAAGTACTGAAAGATTCATTATGAATGCTGATGGAAGTAACTAGGTCACTGAGAGACTGAGCCACAGCGCAGGGGGGGGACCTCGGAGTTCTGGTCCATGCTGTGCAGGAAAACAGTTTTTTGGATCGGGGAAGACAAAATGTTCCCTGTGTTGGTTAAGGTCGGATTGATCGTGGGTATGGCAATGATTGCCTTCGGTGGTAGCCGTTGCTCCTTCAGTTTTTTCAAGACCGGGGCCGATTTAGTTTTCTTAGAATCATGTGCTTTTACAGAGCTCCGTAGTTTTCGCAGAGAGGCATCCGAAGACTCTAAAGTAGAGTCTGTTGTGCCGGCGCTTGTGAGCAGAGGGAGCAAGGTCTCAGGAGAGTCGGGTGGGAGCTCCATCGCTCCTGCAGCAGACTGCAGATGACTGCTCACCCTCTGCTCACGCTCCGCTCACCGCTGCGCGGTGGTATGGCTGATTAAAGGCACTCCCAGCAAAGAGCAGTGTAGAAAGACTGGAGAAAGACTGGAGACTGCAGACGACTGCTCACCCTCTGTTCACGCAGAGGGTGAGCATAAGAATCAGAAAAATCCCCCAGGCAGACCTATTGTGTCTGCCATTGATTCTTTGCTAGAACCTCTATCCATTTACTCAGAGTATTTCCTCAAGCCTTTTGTTCTGGAGATGCCGTCATATGTTAGAGACTCGACACACATGATTAAGGTCATTAATGACATCCAAGTAGAAGAGTCGGACATTTTGGTCACGATGGATGTTGAGTCCCTTTATACAGCAATCCCTCAGTTAGAATGTCTTCATGTTCTGGAAAATATTTGAATATGAGAACGAGACCGCATCAACCTCCGACAGAGTTTATCCAGGAGTGCATAAGACTAGCAATGACAGAAAATGTCTTCCTTTTCAAAAAACAACTTTACAAGCAGGAGAAGGGGGTCAGTATGGGGGCGACATTTCCTCCAGATGTCGCCAACTTATATATGGCCGATCACGAAGATAAATTAATTCTGGGTCCTAGTATTGCTTTGAGTGCTCACCCTACATTGCAACGCCACCTAATATCATGGAGGCAATACATTGATGATGTCTTTTTAATTTGGAGGGGCTCGGTAGAGTCATTGATGGAATTTCACGTTTGGTTAAACCAATGTGATACAAACATAAAATTTACCATTGAATATAGTCATCGCCAAGTACGTTTTTTGGATCTAGTAATTAAGAAGGCTGGGAACCAACTTATTACGACCCTTTTTAAAAAACCTACCGACAAGAATTCCCTTCTTCATTTCAATAGTTTTCATCCGTCCAGTTTACGCCAGAACCTTCCCTATGGGCAGTTCTTGCATATTAGGAGGAACTGTGCGGAAAAAGATGGGTTTAAGGTACACGCAGAACATCTAAAAGAGAGACTTGTGAATAGAGGGTACCCGAGGAAACTGATTAAAGACCAAATGAAAAGAGCCGAATACACCAATCTAGATATATGTCTCACTACTCGAGAAAAGCAAAAGAGGGAACGTCTTGTATGCATGACTACATTTAACCCTGTCAGTGGTGATATAAAAAAGATTATAAACAAACATTGGAACCTGATAAAACAACCAGGATCACTTACACAAAAACCTATGTTTGCCTTCAAACGTAATCAAAACCTAAGACAAAGACTGGTACACACTTATAAGGAACCAACAAAAGAACAAACTATTAGTAGCCAATGGAGACTGCCACCAATTCTTGGCCACTACAGATATGGCAAATATGTGGCCTGCCCACTTACTGAAACCATACGAGAGTTCAAGTATGGGGAGCAAGTTTGGAAAATGAAATGTCATACCAACTGCCTGACTAAAAATGTTATTTATGTCATTAAGTGCCCATGTCAACTGCTATATGTGGGGAAAATGACACGTGAGGTCAGACAACGCATTTCAGAACACCGAAGCTGCATAAGGAATAAATTGGCGGATAAACCCCTAGCAGAGCATTTTGTCAAACTTCAGCATAAAGATACAGATTTGCATTGGTTTGTACTCCAACACATCAAGAGTAATACAAGAGGTGGAGATGTGGGGGTAACATTACATCGCATTGAACAGAAATGGATCTATACCTTGGACACGGTCCGGAATGGACTTAATGTTTCAGTAGAGTGGAACGAGCTGGTTGTGCATAAATAAGAAAGAGGTTAAAAAGTAAAAGTGTGTCCTAGCTTACCCGTGTATATAACTGTGTGATACATTGTGTCGCTACGCTAACGTACAGTGTAACTGTAATAAATAAAAAGCATGTATATAATAGGCTTGTTGACACACTTTCTTCTCTCTGTTGAAACATCTTATCTCTGTTGAAACATCTTTCTCTCTGTTGGATACTGGACATTTGGTCATGACTGAAAGCCTACTAATGGATAGTATGGCACATTCGTATTTGAATGTTGAAAACGAAGTGTCATAAAGAATATCACTATTGGTGTGGATATACTGGTGACCCAGTTTAGATTATCAGGGGTCCTCCTTTTTTCTTTCTATATTTCTTTGTAGAGGGTGTTGAATTTATTTGTATTGATTTTTACATATTTCGATATCATTTTTATATAATTCTACATCAGGCGTCATACGGATGTACACTGCTTGCTATTTGCAGCACAATGTGTCCTGATCACGCCCTTTCTATCTACCTGCCATGTGTAAGTATGGTTGCTAGTCCAACATCCATTTGAGTCTTGTGCTGGTGACTTTAGCGTGATGTGAAACGTTACATATCGCGGCCATTTTAGTCCCTTTTCTATGTTTTAAACCCACACAGAGATGCCCGTGTGTATTTAATGAGAGGGAGTCCGCTCTATATGTCTCCCATCTACCAGAAGAGCGATGTGCCGCCAGATCGTGTTTGGATTGCTGCAAACCTTTGCTGGTAAGCCTGTGGAAGTTGTAGCCTTGCATTCACTTGGTGTAGATGTCACCTGGATGCGGATACTCTGCGCACGAGGTACGACATGGATTCACCACTGATTTAATATAATAATAGCTACATCGTGAGGTATGGATAGATTGAGCACGTGTGCTCAAAAGCGGGACATAGACATATCGATATTCTATTTTTAGAATGTACATAACACTGGATGGGATAGTTTGAGAACGTGTGTTTAAACGTGAGACACAGACAAACTGAAACTAGTTTCCATAGCCACACTGGATGGTGTGGTGAGACTGAGCACGGTTGTCTAAACGGAGTAGATGCGATTTGAATTCATGAGAGAACAAATGAAAGTCGGCTAGGTTGCCTTATGACGAAGTATGTTTTAGATGATACTATATCAGACCCAATGGGGTGTAGGCATCTATCTATCTCCATTATAGTTTATACTATTTGTTATAAGCAAGGGCTGGCATATATAATCTAATGAAGTAGCGTGATTGGGCATCTTCTAGAAGTTTCTGATTACTCTGTCTTTTCTGTAGTGGTATAGACCGGGCTCAGGTCTGGGGACGGATTCATAGCTGAAACAACCAGACACATCTATTGGAACATATCTCTCGAATGCGCCAAGGCATGCACATTTTTACCACATAAAGCAGCAGTGAGTGTAAGCGTATTTCGGTACATTTTTCTTGTTTTTAGTTTGGTCAAGTGATGTAGAAGTACTTACTAGTGATTATCACAAATAGATTAAGTGGCATTTTCTGTCTGATCCACAGGTGTCTATAATTTTACGGAGTCTTGTGGAGGATTGATTCCATTGGTCAACTTGCTTACCCTTGAATAGGCTCTTGGGGGTGAGTAGATCCTGGTGATTCTATTGTATAGATACACTTGTGACTATATAAGTCACCGTTGTTAATGAAATAGGGATGACACTTTCCTGATGATTGTATATGTATGTTTTTTAGAATGAACATTGGCCTATACGCTTCCAAGAAGGGCAGAGTTATTACCTGCTGTCCTACGTCCTAAAGACAGTCTTTGTGACCGAAACACGTGTCGACGATTCATAGTACATATCTGGACTAATTTCAACACCAGATTTTTTTGACTCCTGATTCTATGGACTGGGTCATAAGCATATGTAAAAACTAAGGAAGATGATATCAATAGCAGTAGTTTACACTGCCTTGATATGCCAAAATCGTTTTAGTTTTGATGGTTTGTGGAAGATGATATCAATAGCAGTAGTTTACACTGCCTTGATATGCCAAAATGGTTTTAGTTTTGATGGTTTGAATATGAAAGTATGGGATTGAGAATGATTGCTTGAGATACGAATGTTGAACTGATAAAATGAACTATTTGGTTTTATGATTTTATATCATACATGTATTAATTAAGTGAAATTTGTATTGATTAACTATTAAACATTGAAATTTATATTTGAGCAAAGACTCTATGTGTCATCCCATTCCACTGGTCCACCTTGCCTTAATATGATGTACTTTACCTGAAGGACCAGGGATTTAAATTGCAGGTCTACCCCTTTATTTGTTACCAATACCTTTGGCTGACAGAGTTTAATTTTGGCCAATTTTTGTGGAATCCATATGAGTGCAACCTCAAAGCACGATTAAATGCACCTTTGTTCTTTCTAATGTCTAGAAGGTATACAAATGTATTCTAATTTTGTGTTTTTTTTACCTTTAAATACTACAGCCTGACATGGGGGGGGGGAGTTTTCAGTCCTTTCAGTCTCACGGGACCCGCTGACCTTTTACGGCCGTTACTGTGCATTTGCATTGAAATTGTGTTTCCTTGCAATTCTTTATTTTGTCCAGAAAATCACTGGGAGTCTACATCTGGTGACCCTGATGTGATCCCCAGTGCCTCCCGAGGACACTGCGTCCCCTGCTGCATGTCGTGTGCTGTGGCACCTGCCTCCAGAAAGCAGTTTGTGCACCCACCAGACAGAGAGGTGAGAAGGTGATGTGTTTCTCTAAAGGTCCGTCTGGTTTCTGGCTTGGGCGTACCAGGCCAAGACTGTGCATGCCGTTCACAGGGGCGCAGCATCAGGGAGACTCAGAGAGCACATAGTAAGTGATTACATGTTTTGCATAAAATACAGTGGTTTTGATATGTTGGTATTGCATATGTGTTTGATGAATTATTGTGGCGAAGCTCCTCTTAACAGGGAAAGACAACATTGTATAGTGATCGTATGATAAAAGGACAAGATATCCCTCAGTTATAGAGTGGAGGGAGCTTGAGGAGGGTTTGAGTACACTCGTCTCAACGTGAGGGGAGAGAGGAAGGAGCTAAACAATTGTGTAAATAAATGTGTTTATTCTTGGTAGATATTGTTAGAAAATGTATAAATAATGGTGTTTGTTGTTAGGTAACAGTACCAATTATGTACTTAAAAGGTGTTTGTTTGTAAGTATGTTTAGCAATTCTTTTAGCAATTGTGTGTATGACGTTTTTCATTAAATGTTGTTAGTAGTTTGTGTGAATAAGCTGATCTGCTATTAGGATTGTAAATTCTGAAATAGGAACATCTGGCATTGTGTGAAGAGAACGGCCGGTGTTAGCAGGCTTTCTTTTGAGCATGCTCAGATCCATGTGACAGTATGGCTAAACCATTGGAGCATATGTGTAAAGCACTTGCGCAGCATAAAGAAAAGATTCAAAAGTACCACAATGAGTGGGTTCAGGGAAATGCAAGTAACATGTGTAGACCCTGGCCTGATCAAGACACACACAATAAGAGCTTATTAGAACATGCACATACGTACTTTTTATCTGTATATATAAAAGAAGAAGTCCTAACTGACTGACTGACTGACTGACTCATCAATGCCCTGCTCAAACCGTTTAACCTAGGAATCTGATATTTGGAAGGTACATTGCTTTCATGATGTTGGCGCCCAATAAGGAAGGATTTGGGGAAATTCCAACCCTGAGGAGGTGGAAAGGGGGTGCATTTTTTATGAGGATACCTATTTCTCCAAAACTAAAGATGTGAACATTTTGATTCTTCTTCAAAAAGGTTTCTGTAAATCCAGTTATGGGAGGTGAATTCTTTTTGAAGGATACCTATATCTCAAAAAAACAAAGATGTTAGAACATTTAAAATTCACATTCTATATCCTCATTATAAAGTACGTTTCCAAACTGCTTCGTAAATTGATAATGTAGAGTATCCCGTATTTGAGAGCAAACATTTTCATCCCTTTTGACCTGTGCACAGTTGTCAATTCCCTAGCAGACCTCACATCCAAAATGTACCCTGACATAAAAAATCTAATTGAGAAATCTGCAGAATGGTTATGCGAGCATGCCATTTTAACCCCAAATAACAGCATGGCTGCTGTAATCAATAAGATATTTATAAATTCTTCTGGAGGAGTCCAAATGGATTACAAATCTGTAAACTCAGTGGTTCAAAGTGATGACGCAGTCCACAACCCTGTTGAGTTCTTGAATACTTTAAATCATCCTGGTCACCCCAAACTCACCTGTCATATTATTGCGGAACCTCAACCCACCTAAGCTCTGTAATGGCACCAGATTGCGAGTGAAAGCTCTCAGCAGAAATGTGATTGAGGCTACGGTGCTAACCGGTTCTGGCCAGGGAGAGTCTGTGTTCTTATTTATATAAAGCGCTGCATGACCACAGACCTCAGAGCGCTACACACAAACAAAAACTTAGGACAACGTGAACACAATAAACAAACAACATACATAAGAACAACAAAAAAACATCAGTGAGGGCTCTAGAAAACAGAGGACTATGCAGAAGACTGAGTCTCACACTATGAGTCTTAAGTTTGAAGATCCGATTGACAAATATTGACACATACTTAAAAACCCAGGGAGGTTATTAGTTCCACACCCACCCAAAACACAATCCCTATTCTTCCGGGTAAGCCATCAATGTTTACTCTGCGTAAAAACTTCAAATCAGCTTCTGACTATACCCCGACCCGTTCTTAGGCGGTAGCCATGCCAGTACTTTATTTCGTAAGGCTTCCCATGGTTATCTCTCACAGGGCTCATCAACATTAGTAATTATAAACTTCCTATGGTCAGTGGCCAAATCTCTAATTTGGCCATCCTTAGGGATGGACATATAGGACTTTTTTTAAGCATAGACTCCATAGGTTAGCTAGTTTGGGAACAGTATCCACAGACCCAGACATGCCAACCAGGCACTCCTTTGTTTTTCTGATGGAAGCAGAAGGTAGAGTGTTGATAGACTGTGAGGAGTCAGTTCCAAAATTAGCTGTCGAGGTAGAAACAGACATCACTGACGGCTTTACAGCACAGTTAAGACAAGCAGACCGACCCAATGTGACTTGGCCCTGATTATCAGAATTCTCAAGAGGCAGATCAGTTTGATGCAAGCTATCCACTTTGTTATTGACCACATGTGCACCTGAAGATGCATGGGGGGCAGAAAAGCAGGATTTCCCAGTTTTAAAGAAAGGATGACTCTTGACAGATTTCTGACAGATTTCTGTTCATATCACGACCATCTCTTATACCTTCCGAACATCCATTTGAACTCAAAAGACTTCAGTTCCCCTTAAAGTTTTGTTTTGCCATGACCATCAACAAATCTCAGGGGTAGATTTTAAAGGTAGCAGGGACTGACCTAAGGGAAGACTGCTTCCTGCATGGGCTGTTTTAAGTGACATGTTCCAGTGTGAGCTCACCAAACTCTCTGGTTATCCTAGCACCTGAAGAGAGAACTACTCAAAGAAGTACGCAAATAGTTTTTTTTGTAAGTTGCAGATGCCAAATAAGTATTTTTTATTTTTGTGTCGGTCTCACTGTCTGTTTGTAATTACAACATAAAAACATTTCTGGAAGCACATCCATGGAACAACCATATTTATTTTGTAGCCAATATGCCCTGACTAACATCTGCAATAAACATTGCTTATTAAGTGAAGACATCATTCTGTAATTCATATTTCATACAGTTTGAACAAAAAACCTATGTGTCTTTTGAAAACAATTTGACCAAATCCCCAAATCCATGCGAGCTAAAACACGGGAAACAGCTAGTCAACCTATAAGGGAAAATCGGAAGGGCATTCTAGATTTAGGGATAATGTTTCTAGGATAATGTTTCTAGGAGAAGAGAGTGTTTCTGATAATGTGGGAAGGGGTCCACCCAGGAGATCATAAAGTCTACTACCTCACCACGCCCATATGGCTCAGTTAACCCCTTAACGCCTGACTCGTAATGAGGCCCAATTTGGGCTTCTGGGTATCTGGAGTATTCATCCATGACAGCTAACACATATCTCCCCCCTTCAATCGGTCCAAAGAAATCAGTGGCTATTGCCTTCTGGTAATATAGACATCTGCAATGGTTCTGGATACTGGTTGGGCCGGATGAGGCAGCACGCGGGGCACTGCTTCAGGAGTTCCTCCACCATAGCATAGTTGCAGAAACCACACCTTTTGGTGCGTGGAGACCACTCCTCGATGTCCTTCATGGGCCAACTCTATCACCTTCCATTTTAATGAGGCTGTGATCACCCTCTTGTGACCTTTCAATAGCAGATTAGCCTCAGAGAGAGCTAGCTACTCCTTCACTTGCAACAGTCTGTCCACCTCCTATCGTACATCGTCCGACGCAAGGTGACCTCTTTCTTTGGCTCTCCTCCATTGGCCTGATCAGAGCCCTTCACACAATATTTGTCACACATGGTCCACTTCCATCTCATGGGCTAGGTGTGCTGGTTCGATGCCTTTGGGTATCGCTTGTTGGATGAGGTACCGGAGATATCAGTCTGTCACCGATGGTTCAGGGGTGCACTAACTCCTTGGATGTCTGGATAAGAAGTCAGCAGGATTCCCTTCCTTTCCTGGCCTGTGCACTATCTCAAAAGAGTAGTCCTGTAGCCTGAGCCTCCACCTCGCGGTGTGGGGTGGCTTTTTGGCCTGTGGGTTGCCATAGAGGAGCAAGAGAGCCTGGTGGTCGGTCACTACCTTGAATGGCTTGCCGTAAAGAAAGAGGTGAATATGTTCACACACCCACAGCACTGTGAGACTTTCTTTCTCTGCCTGAGAATATGCCTGTTCTGTGACTGAGAAGCTTCTGCTCGCATATGCAACTATGTGAGTTTGCACGGATCAGAGTCGATGTGAGCTACAATAGCGCCCAGCCCCACAAGGCTTACATCCACAGTTAGCTCCATTTTGCAAGCAGTCCGAGTCACAGTAGGACATGTTTTCTGCTAGAACCACTATTTTGTGAATCGCTGTGAAGGCACATTGGCAGTCCTCTGACCTTTTCAACACCACATTCTGCTTGGTAAGTGCCCTGAGGGGCTCGCTGACCATAGCAAAATCTTTGATATACAATGTACAGTAACTGGTGAGGCCCAGAAGTGACCTTAGTTGCGAGATGCTGGTCGGTGGTGGTGTTTCGTTGAGCTTTGTGCCTTTGTTGGGTTCAGGTGTCATGCTGTTTTTGGAAAACGCATGGCCTAAGAACTTTAATGTACCTTTCCTGAACTCGCATTTTTCCTGGTTAAGGGTAAGGTTGGCGGCTTCTAATGCCATGCACACCCAGGCCAATGTCTCATTGTGTTTTCACACATCAGTCCTGAACACCAAAATATTGTTGCTGTAGTTTATTCAGTTTGGAATGTGCTTGATCACATGATGGATTTCCGCCTGAAATATCTCTGCGACGCAGGATACCCCAAAGCTCAATCTTATGTACCTGTACATTCCCAGGTGTGTAACAAAAGTTGTGATGTTCCGGCTCTCTGTACTCAGCACCAGTTGGTAACCCTTTTGCAAGTCCAGTTTGGAGAAAACCTTGGCTCCATTTAACAAGTGTATAATATCAGTGATACATAGTGCCATGTTCTTTCCCTCCGAATGGCTTGATTAGGCCTCCTTATGTCTACATATAGCCTGATGGCATTGGATCCTTTCTACAGCACCGGGACGATGGGCAAGACCCATGTGGTGGGGCCTGTGTCAGGTTCTATGATATCCTGTTCTGTGAGTTTATGTAGCTCATCTTTGACCTTCCTCTGAATAGTCACTGGTATGCCCCTATAGTGTTGCGCTATTGGGCAAACTTCTTTATCAATGTGCAGCTTGATTTGCCTGTTTCGTAGTTTCCCTATTCCTGTAAACAGATTGGGATACAGTTCCTTTATCATGTGCATTGGATCAATATATTTGTGCACCATGAGTTTATAGAGCACATGTATTTAACCCATGTCAATGGCTGTCTTAAAACTGATTATACAGCCTGTAAGTGACTCCAATCAAGCAATCCCACTAAGTCAGTGCCTTGTCTGGGATGCACAAGGGAAGCCCCTATTTATATATTTTTATGGCAAGTTATAATCTGGATGATGAACCCTTGTATAACACCCCTTTCTTAGAATCCCCCTTGACCCCACTGAGCCAAGAAGTAGGCTTGTTTTGCAAATTTAAAAGGTTTATTTGAAAAATTAGAAAAATTAAACTATATATATATAATATATCACACTTTTATAATAAATTAATAATTGATATCACACTTATGAATATAATGTTGATCAACAATGGGTAATCTGACACTAGCACACTTCTTTACAATCAATGAGGAGTTGGTATAGGATGGATAAGGCAGCGAAAATACTTTTATGGTTTCAAGGGACAAGCAATGAGGAATGAAAGGCAGTACAGAAATAACTTGATATGATTTTAGCAAAAGATAATATAATCACTTTTTCTCTGGCAATTCATCCCCCCCTATGCAATGTAAGAAGATGGAAAGAGGAGCACACAGTTCTCAGGAATGCAATCAAACACAATACGAAATTCAGTTCCCCCCGAGCAAGCTTAGAGGAATACAGGTAGAAGTTTGAAACACAGGGCCAAAATGCTTTGAATATGATGACACTGAGGTGAGAAATGTGCTAAAAATGCTTTTAATTCCCTCTAGAGGATCAGGGTGGGTTATATCTAGTTTATATTAGTTCAGGCTCACTTTAGCAATGCTCTATGAGTAACTAGCAGGTTTAAACGAATTTTAGCAAAGGAAAGCAAGGAGCTGCTGATTTTTACACGTTGCTGAAATTGTGCAAAATGTCAAATCGCGGCAAATTTAATCGCGTGCGTCGAGCGTAATTACGGAGGCCCTATAAGGAGTAGCAAGTCGCTTCTAGCACAAACGCTTCCGGAGATACGGCCGATTTAGTCAAGGTAGTTTTTCGGATTTGAAATTTTAAAGCTCAGAATGACAGATGACAGTTTTCAGTTTTAAAGATGACAGAATGACACAATTCTAGGAGGCAGTTCTAATAGGCTAAAATAGTTTGGATTAGATTATTTTAAACTAAGAGATTGGTTTTGGCACAGTGAGTACTCACACTATATTTTTTAAATAAGCTGTCACGGTCTGGTCAGGTTGGACGGGACTTCCGGCGGGTGGTTCTGATGTCCCGGCTATCTGGGTCAGCTCTGCTCTCTGGGTCTGTCAAGCACCGGTTATGCTCACAACACTGCACAGTTCTGTTCTCTCTGGATCTCTGGTCTCTCTGAATCTCTGGTCTCTGGAGGTTGATGGATTTGAAGTCTGGAGTCTCCCGGCAAAGCGTCCCGCAAGAAAGTGGAAAGTGAATGTCCCTACCTGTCCTGCACTGTCTGCTTTTATGTGTTTAGAAAGTGGGTGTGTGCGTGGCATAACTGAGCCTGCCCCTCTCTACTTGTCATTGGCCCAATTCTCCCCTCTCCCATGATTGGGGGAAGGAAATGGATTGTCATCATGATGAGGTCTGTTTATGGGTCAGAGGATCCTCCCCTGGTCAATTTGCCCACAAATCTATATTTGATTCAAATACATATTTCCCAGATACACAAGTGGTTGACATTACATGTACATATTACAAATTAATTAAGACAGGTCTCTGTTCAAGCCCCATGTTCCTGCGAGCTGGGATTCAGAAATGACAACATTTTGCGCTTTTTGGTCGGTTTACCAATATCAGACATTTACCAAAAATTACACAAATGTGCGCAAGGAGTATGGACATTAATTGATGAAGTGTCAGATTTTTAACATGCAGACATTTGGAGTAAGACCCTATTTTCTGCTAGCAACCCCCCAGAATACACCACAGGGTCCTAACACCTCTTAAATCATGCACAGAAAAATCAATAATGATATTACTTATATCATTCTGACAAGTCCGCACTATGAGTTATCTATCTTTTTAAAATTATGCCCTGGTCAAAAAGGGGTGTGGCTTCCCACATCACATGGTGGAATAACTGGTTTATCCACTTCCCCCAAGCTCAGCTTGCTAGCAGAGGCACTGCCCCTCCCAGTTTCTCCCAAAAGGAAGCCACTTTATGGCCCCCCCAATATAACATTTGCCTGAGCCCAGGACAGGGCTTTGTTCAACCTCCTGCAGTCTGCAGGTACCCCTCCCTTAATTCAATCAGGGAGGTGTGATCTCCTTTTAGTGGGGGCAGCAGGATGCAGCCTGGCCTGCGAAGAGTTGTTGAGCCAGTTTCTCCTGTCGGGGGTAGTTGTCAGGCAGAATTGTCACTTTAGTTCCCAGTTTTCTACATTCAAATCCAACTTACATGCAGCTATTTTTTATATATACATTAAATAATTACTTCCTTCAAGTCATTTCAGAATATAGTTTTACATTGTATCCACCTCTTAGCAAGTCTTTCCTTGGCCTGGTTTGGGTTAATCTGTTCAGTTTTACACAAAAGTCTGGTGGTTTTAAAACGCCGGCTTTCTGATAGTGGTGAGCACCAGTATTGCATCCATTTTTGACATTAAGAAAATGAATTCCCCACAGTTCTGGGTTGCTTTTGGCAGCCTATTCTTCATGTTTTCCCTGTGCACTCTCTGGGGAGTTCTGACCATCATGATGTTTTCAATGCCAGTACTGCACAGTTTTATGGTAGGGCTTGGCTGCCACCCACATCCCACAAGCCACTCTCGCTCTCTGTCGCCAGCATGTGTAGTAGCACTCTTTTTGCTTGTCCCTTCTTGTGCCATATTCCCTCAAATTGTCCCAGGCATTTGAGGGTGGTTGTAGCTCCATATGGGTATATGTCGACCATAGCTGGATTCAGTTTTGGGGCTTGTGGTAATTCCTTGTATATTTGTTCACTGATCATGTCACGGTAGGCCCAATGTCTACAAGAAATTCTCTGGGTCTTTCATGCAGTCTGATTATCAATGTTGGGCTGTGTTCTGTTGCCGCTGTGTTGCCCAGGGCATAGACGTTGCCCTTTTTCCGCTGTTCACTTCTTGAGGAGCTGACTTCAAATTCCGAAGGGGATTGTTCTACCAGGTAGCGTACATGACGTCTGGATCTGCGCTCGGGTCTCACGCGAGTGTCGTATCTCCCCCTTTTTCTCCATTCTCTCCTGTGCCTTTCTTCACTGGACTCTATCTCCTCCGGCTCAGGGTCCTTGTGTCTGTGTGTGGGGGATGTGATGTCGCCCCCGATGCTTGTGATGCTGGGAGAAGGGGTTTGGGTTTGTATCTGGGAGTCGACTCCCTACCTCTATCTCGCTCTCTCTCTCTGGTCAGTCAACACACTGATTTCAAGTGTCCTTCCTCACCACACGTGGAGCATTTCTGGGCAATCGCCTGACATGTACCCTCATGTGGATATTCGTATCCACATCTGAATCAGAAGGGCTCTTCCTGTCTTCTCTCCTGCTGTAGTCGGTGTACGGATTCTATGGCTGCTGTGGTTTTAAAGCTTTCCACTTGCGAGTCCACTGCCCTTTCAGGCCTATCGAGCATCAGTATTTCGTCCAAGGTGCAGGCTTTTAGTAGTAATTTTCATCTGAAGGTTTGAGACTCGCACCCTGCAATCATTTGGAAGCGCAAGGCCTCAGTGTTGTAGTAGTCTGTGAAGTCACAGTGCTTCATTTTAATCCACAGTCCCATGAGTAAGGGGTCCATGGTCTCACCCTTCGCTTGTTTTGTGCTGTGCAATAGGTGACGCTCATAGTCCACGTTGGTGTGCGGGGTGAAATATGCTGAGAAGGCCCCTTTCAGATCTTGAATGGAGTCAATGGCCATGGCGGCCATCTCATCTATGATGTCTTGTGTAGCTGGTCCCACTGCCAGTTTGAGTAGACATTTCTGTCTTTCTTCATCAATGGGCCCCATGGCCCCCATATATCAATCAAAGTCCTTTATCCATCTGGCCCACCTCGGCCCCATGTTACTTGTATCCATTACATCGAAAGCCCCTGACATCTGTACTGCTAGAAAGTCTGAAAATCTATATGGTGCATGTGCTTGTGGAGCATTTGGGCCTTGTGACTGCATGTCCTGGCCCGTATCCTGGGGGCCCTCCTGGTCAAATATTGTCTCCTGCCTACTGGCAGCCTTTCACTGGGGGGATATGGCCTCCCCTGTTCTGTTCACATGGCCACCTGTTAGGCACGAGCACTGTGGTGAATTTGTGGCAATGTGTAGGGCTTTGGGGAGTGAGCATGTTAGCAGATGGCTGCCTATGGGCACGCGGACCATTACATGACTTTCTCACATGCTCCTCACTCACCGTTTCATTATCCGTTGCACTGCTGCAGCCCGGTCCTCCTCGACCGCTTTTATAATTAAGTTCTGTTGTGGGCGGGCACCGCTTCAGCCGTTGCGGCCCGGGCAGGTCTCTACTGACCTTGCCATCCTGGGGCTTCTGGGCAGGCTTCTGTAATCCTCGCCTTGCTGCTGCCCCTCTCACTGCCACAGTCAGGGTTCTCGCGCCGACATTGCATCTTTGTGGCCAGTGTGGTGACTATAACCGGGTTGGAGATAGTCCGCAAGCACGCAGCTCGCTGCACAGCAATAAAAGAGGGAGCCTGGCTCTTGCTTTACAAACGTCTTCTTTATTCACTGCTTCACATTAACTGACTTAACCTCGCCCTCCCATGTCTCTTCCCTCCCTACCTGCCACCTCCCTTTCGCTCCGGAACCAAAGTTTCAACTTGACAATTATAGTGCTCAAATAGTATGGTTACATAGACGTGTTGCATCAGGAGCTATTGGGGTTCATATTGCAAGAGAGTTTGAAGTTTACCTAGGGAAATATTAGAAAGGAACACCACGTGGACTAACCTCTGTCTCCTGGTAGAATGGTGGAGTGCTCACTTTAGACATGCAGTGCCTGTATGGGTTTAAAGTGTGAGTAGCGGCGGCTAGGCTTGTACTCCCCAATGCTTACTTTATCCAGTCCAGAACAAGTACTAGCCGCCCATTTTGTTTGCTCTCCCACGCGAGAGAGAGCTAATAGAGTAAATCAGTTATAAAAAGAGGCTCAGCCTGCTGGCTTATGTTCTCATGACTTAATGCAAATCTGGAATAGGTCTGTAGTGTTTTTGCTTATTTTGTAACATGATTATTATACATTTAAATGCCTCAACTCACAAACTCTCCAGCAAGTTCTCCAGAGACTCCATATGCAGCTATTATTTCATTCATATGAGGTTGCTTGCATACGAACAGCAGGTTTAGGCATGTCAAGCTGAAAATGAATACACATTTCAGAAGATCATTAATACGTTAACGTTTTCTATTTCCTTTATGTTTCACCAAAACACATCTTCTAAAAACGTTGTAAAAATAACTCTTACATTTTCCACCTTGACTTTAAATTGCATTGCTTTGAACCACCCTTGTCTTTTTTGACAGTCTTAACTACCGATTAATGTACTAGCCCATCACAACCAGATTGTCAAAGGCGCATGATAGATACATTAATTTAACTTGTTGAAATCTTACCTTATCATTCTTTATGCTACCTTTCTAAAATGCATCCCAATTTTCTTTTGTGTGTGTAAAAGCTGCATAATGAGTGAAGGCCAGAAATAGCCTGTACCTCGCATTTCTTCCAAACCTTTTTGCTGAAAGATTTTATCAACTTCTTGTTATACACACAAGATTTTTAATTATGTTTTGTTTCATTGTTTTCAAATGCCCAAACCAAAAAAAAAAAAAATAATTACGGCAAGCAAAAAATATCAAAGCACCAATTACCAAACAACCTTTCAAAAAGGTTACTGAGTCATTGCAGTTACATTGCTAATGATGGTATTGAATTTAGCACTCGGACCTCGAGGGGGATGCGTGGCAGGATGCATTCCACTAGTCATTGCAGATCTGTCAATAGCCTGCCAAGCAATCATCCCAGTTAGCTTGAAGAAAATAACACACAGTCCACAATACATTAAAAGTAGCCAAACAAGAATAGAAAAGCAATCCTGACAGTGTTAAAATATTTACAGGTAAGATGAGTCAACTGAGAAAGGTACTGGGGTCAAATCAATGGTCCTACACGAAAACACTGCCCTGCTTAAGTGGCAATTGGAGAAGCAATGCACTGGGCTAGCAAACTTAATTTATTTTATTTCCACCTGACCCGGCCTACTGATTTATGTGGCTCACAGAGCACAACCAGTGCTGACATTCAATATTGCTTTTCAAAACATAATGGTGGATACAGTGAGCACTAGAACTGGTAAAATCATTGCAAGAATTGAAGTCTACCTGACACCCCAGGAACAAAAGAGCCTTATAAGCTATGTCAGTATACTGATGTTGGGAATACCATCACTCTCTCCTACATATCAGTGAATAGAAACAAAAATAACTTTGTTGCAAGTGAATGGAGGGCTTGTCCTCTATTATTATAAAATCTGGTTTCAAATTACTTAGACTTACATGATGAATATATGACACTCATCTGGTGCAGGACAATAAAACGCCAATTGCATGAGTTCCAGTTCATTTACCGGACATGCTGGTTATGTATTACCTCTAAGTGCCCTTCATAGAAGTTTTGTTAGTAAACTCTATGGCAATAATGCAGAGTAGCCTCTGACTGGTTTAACTCAGTAAACAATATGATGTGCTCCATGTATGTCAAAACAGTGGACCGTGACCTAAACAGTTGCTGAACACCCAAGTAACATTTTAAATATGTGAAATAAAACATCATGTGATTTTATTAAGGCATACATATATTTGCTAAATGTAATTCTCCTCTCTAATGAAATATGATGCAATACACTTAAGTGACGGTAACACTCTGGAAAGTGGGACCACCCAATCATTAAATTAGGAACACAAGATATATCTGCTGTGATAAGCCCACATTGTATCTCTTCTGCCTGTCCACACCCCCCTTCCACCAAACGTCTTCACCCATTGTGCTGGGCCAGGCATTCTGCCAACCGGCTTCCCTCTCCACTCTTGTCTCACTCCTGCCAGCTCACAGCCCACCATCCACATGCCTCCTCCCACCCTCCTTAACCGATGGCCGGGCATTCGGTATCATTCCCATCTTCATGTTAGAAATAGAAAAAAGCCTTATGTCTGTGTCCTGCTTCTGTGCATCCAAAATCCCTCAGGTGTTGATGGTGATAATACTCTTTAGGTGTGCTGTCACATCTGGAAATGGCTCCCCACCACCAGGACAGTGGGATGCTACTAGCCGTGGCAGCGCACCTGGACACAGTTGTCATCTCAGTAATACTCATTTTGACCCGATGGGCACATATATCAGACAATTTAATAAGTGTGCCACAATTTTGATGGGATGCTGTACAATTAAGCAACAACATTTACACCATTAGGCAGTGCAAATTTAGTTTTCTCACTTGTTGTTTGGTGCAAAATTGCCTGGCACTGGAGTATATTTAGTGAAAATCAGTGCAATGTATTTGACCTGGCACTAAGTATTTAATGAAGAACAATGGTCTTCATATGGGGGTAACGATTAAGTACTTATCTAGCTGGCAAAATAGCTCAATGTGTGGTAACGGCTAGGCACAGACATCTTTTTAGAGCCTGCAGTTACAGGTCTGAAATTAAATGTGCTAATAATAACAGAAAACACACGCCATTACAGTACTTAAAAGCAAGAGGGACCAATCATGAAGCACCATGACATTATTATTATTATTATTATTATTATTATTATTATTATTATTATTATTATTATTATTATTATTATTATTATTATTATATCATCATCATTGTTATGATTCTGTCACTGTTGTTAGTAACAAAATATAATTTCAAAAGAACGGCTTTTTTGTGATAAATTGGGTTGTCTTTGGATAAAGTGATTCTTTCCTGAACCCAGGACACACTCTTTCAGAACACCACACACCTTGTGCAGATGATAAGCCTAAGTAGCCCATCCCTCCTTGAGTGTAGTTTGATATACTTTTCTCCCATGCACTCCTCCCTCCTGACAACCACACGGAAGGACAAGCCCCTGAAATTAGATAAATGCTGCATCCTCGCTTGACAGCGCATCCGTCTTTTGAGAAATGGTGAATCCTACTCTGAAGTGTTCATGAACCATGGTCCCTGAACACTGAGGAATTTGCACTTCACACTGTATCTTTTTTTTCTCATCTCATCAACTTCCCCAGGAAGAACCTCCTGCAGGGTACTATCAACATTCTGAAACCAAAGTTATGGAGATGCCTCAAAACCTTGTCAGAGGTATTTGATGACTTTTGAAGACAGTAGGATGGCCCAATTCAAGAAACACCCAGGTATGTTGTCATAACCTCCTAATGAATGCCTGTAAAAGACAGTTTTTTGCCTGATGGCCATTGCTGGATAGGGGGTTTGCAAGATGAAATGGAGTCCTGTTCTTCTCTGAATGTCATACATGCAGGTCAATGCCCTGAACTCTGCAGTAAATCATCTCATTTGATGAGCGCAGCTACTGCAGGGATCTATATGTAGCCTGCAGGTCCCAGGTTTGAATCTGGGTAAGAACTCAGCTTTTCATCATCATGAGGTGATTACATTATTAAGGGAGGTTGAGAATGACACCTTTCCAAATTCAGAGGTCGACACATTGAGCATTGTTGAGGTTTGTAATTGTGCAATATATCTGTACCTGATATTGACCTCTGAAATGCCCTCGGGGATGAGGAATAGTCAATCATGCATAAGGGGTGCCCAGAGTTTTGTCCTGCTGAGTTTGCTTCCGTAAGGATTACTGAGGTTATTTAATAATAGGGAAAATCTAGGGCTGCAGGTCAATGGCCTCCAAAAGGCGTTTAGGCTTGTGTCAGGGTTAGTCACATGTAGACTCTGCCATGCCTTAAATAAATACCATGTATTCAGGAAGGAAGCCAATGTTATGAGCTCTGTAAATGGGGAAAAACACATAGCATGATACAACTACAGTAAAATGACGATCCTCAAAGCATTTGTTGGCACAAGTTTTGCGATGTGCTAGTGCATCTCATCACTTGCATTACACAGAAGATGTGCCTCATTCACATCCTTTAAATGTGGGAATCCTAGATGCACACATTCAGCTGACCCTTTTCATCCCCTTTGCAGATTTGCACAGATAAGGGCATGCCTTTGCACATTTTAATGTGAAACCAGAATGCAGAAACAGGATAGACATTAAAATGTGCAGGAAGCAAATGCCTTCCCATATGCCTATATGGAACAGGTCGAAGGGATGTGCAAGGCATGGCAGGATCATTTCCAACCTATTTATGGCTTTATTTAAAGTTCTGAACTGCAGCGGCATGAGCCATGCGTGTCTCACTGAAATCACTATCCCTCAAACATGGATACAAATGCTTTTTTTCTTCTTTAACATATATCACTAATCAACCCCACATTGGTGCTGGGAGCACTGTATGTACTTCAGACACTAATTCATACAAAGGGGCTGTCTAGCAGATCATCAGTGATGCAGCAAAACCTCCTTTGGGAATAAGGTGACCAGCATATTTCTCCAAGTAATGCAAATAAAAATGCATCTTCTGTGCATTTATATTTGTATTACTTTTTGTGATTTTTGCACTAAGTATTTTTTTAAGAATACATTTTTGTTTCAGCTGGCGAGAAAGTGTTAATGTGGGTTTCTATATTAAAGAAATAGCAGGGTGCAAGCCATTAGTCTTTAACATGCCTTCCTTTCATTGAACAGCCCCGGAAGAAAAGGTTCTGACCTATTCCATTAAGTTAATGCTTAGTTATCTTTGAGAATGTGCTAGCAAGATAACATCTGACCCTTTTTACCCCAATGCTTAGAGCAACATTTCATCAGCAGGAAGTTGTCATGAGTTGACCTGCACGCTAGTGTCCTACAACCTTCAGGTGTCTGTAACTTGCAATGCTGGGAGGCTCCCTAGCAATCTGCCGTGTACTGCAATCGGTCCTGACCAACACATTCCTAATACATTTGATGTTCTTATATGTAAGTATCAGACGTCTGTGCTTACTTGTGTTTCTTTATCATCTTCCTAAGCTTGAAGTATACATCTGAAAATGTGTTGAAACATAGAAGCCTCTCTACTGTTGTGGACTTACTCTCGTATTCTAAGAGTGCCTCCCTTGGGTTTTTCCTTGGTCTCTAATGGGCTTTTCCTGTAATATGTTTTGGGTCGCCTTTGTATTCCAATTCCTCTGACATATTATCGTCTGCCCGTGCAAAATGCCCCTGTCTGGAGACTTCCTCCCTAATCACAGAAATTGTCCAAAGGAGTTTTTATCTCTGAGACATTTTAAAACTCAACAGTGGATTACTCTTTGTGGGTTTTGTGGGAGAACATGCGTTTAGGTTCCTACCTCTTCATCGTCAGTCACTTCTACAAATTGTACCTCACTATCATTTATTTTGGGGTACATTTCAATTACAGATCATGGGTATTCATCCATCTCACAAAACTCACTGACTCATCATAAGGCGTATCGTATATGACCATCAAGCTACAGTTTCTGCAAAACCAGATGTTTTTGATACACTTCTACATACTATCCTCCACATATTAAGTAGCCAAATCGGGGGCTACTGCAGACCCCAGCAGTACTCCCTTTACTTGCTAGTACATTTGGCCTATGAAACAAAATAATGTATATGTGTCAACCGTGCACACAATATGGTAAACTCCATTCTCTCTCTACATGATGGTGTTTTTGAACAATATTATTGGCAGGATCTTGTGGGATACGAGGCTTAAGTGGTTTGCTACCAAGCCCTTATCACAAATGTCTAGCAGGTTCAATGTCCAACCTTTCCCCCTACCGGTTAGGTCTAAGCAGTAAAGTAGACTTTCTACCGTGTGGCCAAAATCCTGTACCATTAATTCAGTCTGTTACAGTGTGGCATGTAAATTATGAATGTATTGATAAAATCTGAAGAGCACCCAGAAACAGCACAGCCTACAAATTGGAATGGAAGGCAGCTCTCCTGAAACAGCACAGATTTGTACACATAGATACCTGTATCTCACTTCTAAAGTTATGCTTTGCTAATGAAATAAGCCCTGTGTGGTCTCATTCTTGGTAGTACTCCATCAGAGGCAGAAACAGTGGTTAAAGTGGGCAGGAGTGGTTGGGAGCGGTGCTCCTCTACATATTTTAAAAACGTTTTACTGTTCCTACACTTTTTGTTAAAAAAGAAACCTTTCCAGAATTATTTAGTTTTTAAATGAAAGTGTAGGAAGAAATTGAAACGTGCACTTCAGTGCATTGCACTGAACGTTCCCTTAAACAGCAGGTGTGTTTGTTTTGGGGTTTGGATTGGTGTGTTTGTTTTGGGGTTTGGATTGTGCGTGGGAGGTTGGCACGGCAATGGGGTTTGTGGGGCAATGGCGAAAGCATAGCATGGAACATAGTTTCACTACTTCTTTTCGTACACTTCGACCACTGAGCAGAAAGGAGTGGTAGGCTCTTTTAACCCCTCTATGCAATACAGTACCATTTTAGACCCGGCCAATCCCTCATAAACTTTAATGGACTTAATGCACACACGCATGCTAGCACCTCCTAATACTTCCCATGCTTCGTACTTTGGTACCTCTGAGGGCTTTCAACCGACAGGGCTTTGGGACCATACCCAGGGTGACAGGAACTATGCTAATGACGAAATGACGAAATTAAATTAAATTAAATTACAGTTTAGAACCACATTTTCCATATAATCCCTGCAGTTAAAAAAATACAGAAACAAGATATGGGAAACAGAATGAAGGTGATGTATTTTCCTTATTATTTGCTAATACTGTTTGCGAGTACATGTTGGACATTACAATGACTAGTACAAAGAACAGATATATATATATACTGCTAAAAATAGAAATGAATCGCCATAAACAGTAACAACAAGAGACGTGTGAAATGCAAATCTTCTTTGTTCATTAAAGGGATGGTCTAGTAAAAAATTTGATTTAAAAAATAGATAGGCAACATAAAAAAAAATACTAGCATTCTCCGTTTTAAAACTTCCTATGTAAATTTTTGAGCTATTCAAGCTCAAAATTCGCAAAAAGAAAGCACATGGGCGCATCCATTAGTGCTGTAGGCGGAGGACGGGGACCGGAGACCAGACAGGAAAGCTGCAGCTGAATCTCGGTAAGTGCTATTTATTTTTTTTTTAAAAAATAAGCACTAGCTGCGGTTTTCCGGGCTGGAGGAGCAGATTTAGGCAGAAACAACGCGGCATTGCGGAAAACAACCGCGTTGTTTCTGCCTGAATCTGCTTTCCCATTTGGGGCTCTCGGGCTCCCCATGGGGAGCCCAAGAGCCCCAAATTGGAAAGCAGATTTAGGCAGACACAGCGCAGCATTTAGCATTTCCCATTTGGGTCTCTCGGGCTCCCCACAGGGAGCCCGAGAGCCCCAAATGGGAAATCAGCTGTAGGTAGAAACACTACGAGGCATGTAAACATAACCGCGTTGTGTTTCTGCCTGCTGTGGCTTTCACTTTGGGTCTCCAGTGCTCCCCTGGGAGCACCGGAGACCCAAAGTGATAGCCACAGCAGGCAGAAACACACGTGGTTGTGTTGGAAAACGCTGCGGTTTTTCTTTCCAAGTTTCTCAGGCTCCTCCGAGCCGCTTCAAAAGCGACCGCAAACATAAATACAACGTTTTTAAAGCTGCGGTTTTATTTCTAAGTTTTCCGGGCTCCTCCAGCCCAGAAAACTTAGAAAAAAAAACGCAGCTAGTGCTTATTTTTAAAAAATAAATAAATAGCACTTACCGAGATTCAGCTGCAGCTTTCCTGCTCTGGTCTCCGGTCCCCGTCCTCCGCCTACAGCACTAATAAAGGAAAAGCCACCCAGCGGTAGCTTTTGTTTACTACAGCTGGCTGGCTTTTCCTTCATTAGTGCCGCAAAAGCAAAAGCCAGCACAGGAGGGCCTCCATTTCACAAAATGGATGCACCCATGTGCTTGCTTTTGAGAATTTTGAGCTTGAATAGCTCAAAATTTTACATAGGAAGTTTTATAACGGAGAATGCTAGTATTTTTTTATGTTGCCTATCTATTTTTTAAATACATTTTTTTACTAGACCATCCCTTTAAGCATTGATGCAAATAAACATATGAATAGTTTAGTCCAGCATCATTGTTTACCACCAGCAGGTCCTTTCAACCTTCAGAGGTATCTATTGAGTTGCTGAAGAAAAACGAGCATATATGATCCAGTTGCTGTATTTCTACCACTTGACACTGATATTGTGGTGTATTTACCACATACAGTACTTCTAATTGCTTTCAACAGTACATAGTGCCAATACCATAGGAAGTACTCTCCACATAAGCAACAATCTTGGTAGAGCAATAATTTACCATTGGTGGTATTTCTCACAAAAAAGACAACATTCAAATGATAGTTATGAATATTATAGTCTCGTGTGACAGGATCTTATGGGTAGTGTCATTTGATAACATGGCCAAATAACATCTGCATTACCCTCTCTTCCCTTCTTATGATCTACTTGTCTGTAAACTTTCGAGGCTCATCTTTCAGCCTCGCCCTCCGTGTACACACCTGTTTCTCCATTTGTAGTCATTTCTTGCACTAATGTGGTATAACTTTGGCCAGATCTCCATGGAAGGCCACTGAGTCTGGAATTCCTGGGCCGAACCTCTATAGATGATTTTGAATGTACAACTCGGAATTTAAAATACATTCATGCTGTGCAGATGCTGGATTTTGTGGTGTGATTTATAAACAAGTTCAACAAGCCGTTGAGGGTCTGTAGACTCCAAGACATGGAAATATCAATGAGTTGAGCATCTGGTTAATAATCTTCAACTATATGATGCCAGTCGCAAGCAAGGAAAGCACCCTTGAATTCTAAGAGTAACAGGCCCACGCGTGGAGAGTAACCATTGGCAAGTTGCTTGTGGTTATAGGAATTAAATCTGAATATTTTGTGGTGAATGCACATGGTTAGTGGTTTTACAACCAGGACAAGTCTAGTTTATTGATCAGAATTTTCTAAATAGTGATATTTGGCCACGACAGTGCCCCAACAGCTATCATGATGATGCAGAACATTAAATACTTTCAAGGAATAGGACATTCCTTTAGGATCATTTTAATTCAAACCCTAAATTGGTTTGAACTTTAGTGTAAAAGGTTTAATCCATTTAACTTTTAAATGTTCCTCGGCATAGTGAAAAAGTAAAGAGTAAAAAAATAGCAAATTCACCTTTACAATTTTCCTTTCCACTACATTTGTGTTAAAGTTTAACTGCCTCCTGAAATTAATGATTGCTGGATGCATTTACAATGGGCTCTTTGCTGCCAGATGGTAATTGTAGGCGGATTCCACAGGATTGCATTGTATTAGAGTATGACAGTATGAAGATGTAATGCAGCCCCCATTTGTAATCAAGAGCGCAAAAAACTGGTGGACATATGAAGTCCATTCTGCTCCCTAACTCTACCTGACAAACCTTTACTGCTATTTATAATGATCTGAGGACCCACTACACAATCCCCTTTTAAATCACTTTCCATGGCAGTGGTTCTGAGTTGAGAATAATGGGGTAAGCAAAGAATAAAGAAGAAACATTTATGCTAGTATTTTTAAGCTATTTTCCAAATTCTGTAACATCTTGACATTAATGTGATGCTCTCCATGGGCGCTACTGAACAATGCTTTCTACACTTTTGTGTGCACAGGAGACACCACCATGGAAATAACTCCTGCATTCTGCAGGTACAGTGATTTTACAAAGTGAATCTGTGCATGCACATTGTGTAAGCTGTTTGCCCACAAAATGATACAGGGGCATACTGATGAAGAGACTGGTGATGCAGCACGTGTATTCCTTATTTTTGTGTTAACACATTTATTTTAATTGAAGGCATCAAACAGTACAATTACAGCATAGTCCAGAGTCAAATAACAAAGCTGAAACATAATATAATAATCCATCGTTGTAACAATGATTACTGATAGAAGGTAAGATGCATTAGGTTTGGACCGTGCATGAGTGAAAACGAAAGACTGTGGGACTCATTACACGGATGGCGGTAAGGATTTACCGGTACCAGTAAAATACCGGTACCGGTAAATCCTTACCGCCTTACTACGAGGTCCCTTTGCGGGTTGGGGGATTTAACGCCTGCTTTTTGCAGGCGTTAAAAACCAACCCGCAAAGGGACCCAGGGAGCTAATTACGGTACCGCAATTTGCGGTACCGCAATTAGCGCCTTCCCCATTCCCATTATGCCCTATTGGGCAAAAATGGGAATGGGGAAGGGCAATGGTGGAAGAGGGAATTACCGCCCCGCCAACCTTGGAATGGGGCGGTAATTCCCCTTTCCGCCAAGGCGGTGCCGGTATGTTACCGGCATGAACCATGGCGCTAATAGCGCCATGGTTCTCCGCCATCCGTGTAATGAGGCCCTAAGACTTGCCTTTATATATATTTGGGGGGAGGGAACATATAATATACTTTACAAACGAGAATGTAGGAGTTGGGAGGGGTAAAGGGACAGGGAAAGAAATATGGTGAGGATACTGTTTTAAACCTTGATGTTAAGAAATCAGAAAACATTTTCCATCTCAATTCATATCTGTGATATAATAATGGGGTTGATGCAATACATCCCTCAATTCTACGTACATTGCATATGGAGTTCCACCCTATCTTGGGATTAATCAGATCAGAGTTCTTCCAATTAGTTGTGCAGCAATCAGAATGAATGATCAAATAAATATGATGTTTATGTGTCAAAACAGTTTTGAAAAAGAATGCTCCCTAGATATAGAATCTTAAAATGAAAAAGGTTCATCCACTTTAAAGATAGATTGTATGATGCGCCATACATTTCTCCAAAATGTTTCAATATACTTACATTCCATGAACATATGTTTGTAAGATCCTTCAGTCGTGTGACAATTCCAACATTTGTTGCCTAGGACAATCTTACACTTAAATAGTATAGCTGGGGTAATAAAGTATCTGTGTCATAAAAGAAAAGGGTTTAATAGCACCATGTCAGTTTCTGCCAAGTACTTTTGCTATGCTTACACAAAAGCCCACACTATTGGTATTGCCAATGCTTCTCCAGTTTTATTTGTGTTTTTTTTTAGGGACCCAGACCACTGAAATTCTCCCACTTACCAAACATTGCAAAATTATTTCACCAGGATAATCTAATTGGTGAAATAAGAAAACTAGGATTTTATCCAAACTTTCAATGTGCTATAGTTTGTAATTTGACAGCAGGCAACATCTTGTTCCATCCCATCCCATCTTTAGTTTTGGAACAATGTAAAGAGGTTGCGGAGAATTCATTTGTTGAACAGAGCCATTGCTGACCCATGGGGTCTGGGTTTGCTCTTAGAGTCAAACATGAGCTGGCATGGCCAAATACCCTACCTGCTTTCCTGCCTCCTCAGTCACCAGCATAAAAACCATACCTGCACCCTGTGTACCCACACCCCACTGCCTAAGACCCTTACTTGTCATCCTGACTCCTCACCAGCATGCTTAACATAAATTGTTAAACTTATTTCTAGAGTAACACTATAGAATATAAACCCATTTGAGTGAGGCTTTCTCTTCGGATAGTAAAGAAATTTAAGGCACAATGATGAAAATGTATTGGCTTAGGATCACATAATTTATGAAGTGTGATAGGTGGGGATTTGAGCACTGTCTTCCTGGTTCCACAGTTTCCAATTCAGAAAGCAAGGGAGACTGCATCTTCTTCTATTTCATCTTCAAAATTATGAACAAAACAAATTCTTTCTGAAAAGTTGTTATTCAAGGGCTAAACTGGTATATAGTTCAATAAGCCTGTTTTCAAAGTATCTACAAGGGGAAAGCCTATTAATGACCTGTATCCTATGGCAAATACATCTGAGAAACAGACCAAAATACTAAGATTAGAATTATAATGTATATGTACTATAATTATATTCTTAGTCTGTACTTTCAACGCACCAAGTCACTTGATAAAGAAACCAGGACAAATATAAGTAGTAATTGAAGCATATGGTCATAAGGCAAGTATGCATCACTTAGTCAGGAATAGAAAGGTGGTCAAGCCAGTCCCACAATTGGGTGCAGTGGCATGCAGGTCCAATATAAATCTCAGCCACCGTCAACATGCTCACCTACCATTCCATATGTATTTACCCTATTTTCCTATTTACCCTATTTTCCTTAGCCCCCATCCTTCAGTGACCTTCCCTTGCAAGGCATTCTGAATGCCCCCGTTTCTTACAATTAACTTTCAGACATCTGTTCCTCTTTTGCTCATCTTTTAACTATTTATTCAATCCCCATACCTTCCATGCACCTCCTTCCATTGCCCACATTTCTTAGTCACCAATTCCTTGCCACTCACGCCCTTTAATTACCTATCATACCAAGCCCATTCCTTGCCCCTTACCAACTTCTATTGCCCTGGCTCACAGTTAGACAGTAGAACACATTCATTTTCCAGTCAGCCTCTGCCAACACTACAAGTAGCCATGGTCAGGGGGATTGCTGGTAATTCCCACTATGGGGTTTGCACTTGGATAATGCAGGGTGAAAGATGGCAATGTGATGTGGATTTTTTTGTGCTCCAAAGTTACACTTTCTTGGAAAGTCGGCTGCAAATTTCTACTCACCGAAGCAGGGAGAACTGCAAGGGAAATACACCTTGGACCTGGTGATGGAGAAGGAGCAAGAGCAATCTAATATATGTATGTGTGTTTTCAAATAAGGTGGATTGTGTGGTTGTGTGTGTTTCAGTTTCTGCAACTGGGTTAATGTGTTTCAGTGTATTTGTGAAGGTGTAAAGTAAAGGTGGAAGGATGTACCTGTGTTTGTGTGACTTTGTATCTATATATCTGAATCTGATGTTGACTTGCATGTGCGTCTTTTGCTGGTCACATAAGAAAAGAGTATTCTGGACAAATGTATTTATTTTATTATTGGGTATTTGTAATGCACCTATACACAATGGGCCTCATTACGGGTCCAACGGTGGTTGCCGCCAGACCCGTAAAAATGTAGGAGAGCCTGACTTCCTGCTTCCACTGGCTCATTACGAGCCTGACGACCGGCAAGTCAGGTGCTTTGAAATGTGTAAATCCCCATTCCCATAGAGTCCCAGTGTTTCTGTGATGAGTTTGCCTACTGTGACCGCTGCACATGGCAGGGTCAGGCCTGTCGGGCACAGCGGCTCTGGCAGGCAAACACATAGTTTGCCAGTCCGGAAACAAGGGTGCCGGTGAGCTTACTGGCACTTGTGTTTCTGGACCGGAAAACTTGTCATGAGGCCCAATGTGTTTCTAGGAGCAAATAAATTTAAAACAATCACAGTGTGGGGTACATTTACCAGCCCAGCAGAACTCCCCTGCACCACCAAACTGCATTTTCAGCAGTCACAAGAAGAATGGCTGCGCTGACTCTGCTGAACACTTATTCTCTTGCATCAAAACTGCATTTTTAGCAGTTGCCAAAAATAATGGCTGCGCTAGCTCTGCGGAGCACATATCGGGCGAGATGGAACATAGAACACCCCGAGAATGGCTGCAGTTATTTTCTTCATTTGCACCAAAAAGAAGAATTCTGCCAGCTCACAACTTCTAACGGAAAGAGAAAATGTGCTGTGTTTAAAATGACTGTGCACTGATGCTGTTTCCATCTTTTCAACATTACACAGTTTGGTTCCAATAAGACACATCCATGCCCATCTATCTTCAGGAGTAACACCATCAAAGTAGGGCCATTCCTCCCTGAAAGGCATTGTGTTTCATGTAACAACTGTGAAAGAGCAGAGACATTACTTTCTGTCCATCTGGCAAGCGTTTACACTTGCAACAAAGTAACACAGGCAAGACTCTTCACAAGACGCGCTCTCTCTCTCCCTTTGCTTATGTCAGTTCAAACAAACCTTGTTTTGACCAGATTCCTGTGTATTAGAAATTGACAAGAGCTATGGAAACGTTCAGAATAAAGATGCAACGAAAATCACATCTGTAAATGACATGGGGAAAGTAAAATGAACATGTGTTGGTCTGCTCTGCAAAGCAGTGAGTTCATATTGTACAAGCTCAATGGAAATAATACTGTAACATGCCCTGAAACAAAACTATACATGTTGGGAAGAAAAGCTGCCAAAATATAAGTACATTGTATTCTATGTAGTTTATTTTTCCCACAAAAAGAATGTAACCATCATGGCTAGGCCCAGAAATTGCTGTCAAACCAGTCTTTGCAAAGGCAGGCACTTCTAATGTGCCAGCCCCATGGGAAAGGAAGTTCCTTTAACACATGAAAGGCCCAGAGGTGTGGGAAGTGGCGACTTCGTCAGACGGAGCAGCATTGCTGCAGCCTGGGACAATGGACAGCCCTGTCACTGAAGTGTGAAAATCCTCAGCCTTCAAACTAAGGATTTCAAAGTCGAGTCAAAGCAACGTCTGGGCAAAGCTGACCACAACATGACATTTGGCTTGGAGGTTGAAATACTGCCCACCTTTGGGTACAAAGCTGTCCCATATGATTGAAAAGACTGTTCGTATAAAGACATTTATGTTAGTAATCTGAAGAAGCAGTAATGTAAAATTTTGACAGCTTGAATGTAATTTTTGCACCTTGAAAATAAAACTATATGGATCTTCCTAGCAGGTGGGGGGCACAAATGCCAGTAAAATTACATTTCTGGGAAAATCGTACATGGTACAGTTATGAAACTTAATTGCAAATGTGTGAAAAAGAATGCTCCCTAGATATAGAATCTTAAAATGAAAAAGGTTCATCCACTTTAAAGATAGATTGTATGATGTGCCATACATTTCTCCAAAATGTTTCAATATACTTACATTCCATGAACATATGTTTGTAAGATCCTTCAGTCGTGTGACAATTCCAACATTTGTTGCCTAGGACAATCTTACAATTAAATAGTATAGCTGGGGTAATAAAGTATCTGTGTCATAAAAGAAAAGGGTTTGGGTTATATTTGCGGTATATTAATTTTTTTTCCAAATTGATGGCCAACCATAGTCTTCTAGAATTATAGAACAGTCCTGTTGCCATTCTTGCTGTGTTTTCCATTAGGTATTATCCATTTTAGCATTGGTAACTTTGTTATAGAAGAAGGAGGCTGAACACTGGCTATTATACATATGATTTAGTCTGAATGTACATGGTAGGCCTGTAGATTCCATTAGGGGTTGGAGATTTTCTATAATAGCATCTATTCAGAGGGAATATTCATGATAAAAGCACTTAGGGGTGGAGAATTTCTCACTAAATTCACTAAAAGTTAGTGGTATACCTTGATTAAAAAGTTGATAAACATATTTAATTCCTTTTAAGTAGCCAGTTCTTCCAAAAAATTACTCTTCCATTGATCCGTATAAGATTATTGAACCATATGAATGGTGATATTTATTTGGATGAATTGGTAGAGGTAGGATACATTCTAATCTGTTTGGCTGTAAATTGGCAGACTCTCACAATTGTACTGTTTGCTCATTTTAGTCACGATGGTGTGCGTTTGCCACACATACAAGCGGATTGAGAACGGGGGTTTTAAACTCACTGTTGGTTGCTCTCTCTCCCTCAGAAGTCCGACCCCTCTAAAACAAAAAATTGGGACACAACCATATGATTTCATGGCTGTAAATTGGACATTTTTACATTACACATATATATTTTTTTATTTTTTATTTATTTGTTATAGTTGATAAATCAACTTTTCAAATAATCATACTATATAAACCATACATACATAAAAGAATATGATCAATACTAAAACTTCACAATTAATTCATAAAACCAACATACACTAAAATGGAATAACACAAAGCAAAAGAACGGATGTAGAAGCCATAGGGCAGGTGCAAAATATCTAAAACGCTATGTTGAACCATGCTGATCCTAAAATTAAGTTATAGAACCTATATACACTTACAGCATGGATTGAAGTAGTACTGAGTTTAAGAATTGAACAATTGCTATCTGAATTGTTGGTCTCTGATTTGAGAACAATAAATTCCAAATTTGATCCTCGGTCATCCAATTTTGTATTACTAATTTTTCCCCAAAGCATTTTTCTCTTATAACTTTCAATGCACTGCACCCCACAATCAAATGCCGTAAAGATTCTCTTTGATGAGTGTCTAAACAAAAACGACAATATATCTGATCCCGTGGAATTTGCTTCCTCCTAAATAATATATCCTTCGTGTCATACTGTTTCAGTCTAAATTTTAAATATTTGCGATGGAACGCTTGGGAGGGACATTTCACCAGGTAACTAGACATTATGCCATATCTCTTAGTCCCAAATGACCCAACATCAAAATCTTTCAATCTGGAGCACATCGCCATATTTCCAATCCAGTCATATTGGAAAATGTTTGTTTTTGCACGATCCGGATTGGTCAAAAGCAATTCAATCGTCACTGATGCGTCCGCTGCCATATTTAGAGTGTGATTGCATCACTTGCTCGGAAAGTGATTTTTAGATGTAAATAAATTCTCGGCTAGATGATTTAAAAAGGAAGGTTTGCCCAAGCTATCTAACAACTTTCGTGCCAGAGCACATTGCTTCCATATCACATTCAAGTATAGAGACACTTGTCCTAACTAAAGCGCAATAAAGCCATGGGTGTTCCAAATGGCAGCTGTAACACGGTTTTCCAATACTTCGCCTCTATACTATCCCAAAATTTACGATCTTGGGGGGCAACAGCTTGTAGACCATATAAAAGAATTGGAATCACTTTCGATTTATAGAAAGCAACAATATGTTTCAATGAGAATGTTCCGTACTTTCGCACAAGTATCTTAGACTGAGATATCAGAGCTTGTAGTTTATTTTTGATTTCGCTAGACAGGATGTCTCTGGTTTTCTTGTGCCGAATTGAGACTCCTAAATGCTTGTATTGTGATATTACGGAAAGTTCACAGTTTTGAAGTTACCATTTAAATGACACTGTTTAGATGGATTGTTATTACACACCAGAATCTGTGATTTAGTAGTGTTCATAATTAAATTGTTCATAGTCGCATAGGTTCCCAGTTGATTTAACATATTCTGTAAACCCACCGGAGTTTGAGATAACAAAACTAAATCTTCTGCATATAGTAAATATGAAATCTTTTGGAAACCTATGCGTGGCGGATCACCAATGCAGTTCACTAATACTGGTCCTAAATCAAGTATAAAGAAATTAAACAAAAATGCAGCCAGAGCACAGCCCTGCTTCACTCCTCTGTGTGTAAATATTGAAGGTGACATTTTTCCCTCCATATTCATTTTAACTCTCAGTGATGTGTTCGTATGTAGTAAAATTATTTAATTTATTAATGACACAGGGCATTGATGATGCCACAGCTTTTCCAGCAGCAAGGCTCTATCGAACCAAAGGCCGCCTTAAAGTCGATAAAGCCCAAGTATAAGGGTAATTTGTTTCCCAATTGACTCGATTGGATCATTGACAATGCCATAAAAATTAGGGATTGTGCCCATGCATTTCACAAACTCAGACTGAAGGGGATCTTTCATTTGATTCGCTTCAGACCACTCGTTCAGATTTTTAAGAATGAGTTTGCTAAATATTTTTCCAGGCGCGTCCAATAATGATATTGGGCGATAACTCACAGGGGATTGCTGATCACCCTTCTTGTATATTGGGATTGCGATAGCTTCAGTCCAAGACTTTGGTAGCTTCTGCTGAATATTTATGGCCATGAATATGTGGCATAGCAACGAGCCCCAAATTTCAGGATATTCTTTCATTGCGTGATTTGAAATAGCATCCGGGCCGGCAGCACGCGAGTTACTCGAAGACTTTATTAATTGGACAATTTCACTCTGCTCAAAGTGTAGGTGAAATCCAGGTTCCATATATGGTGACACCGAGGGTGAGCAACTCACAGGGAGTGCATATAAATGCTCAAAATATTCAACCCACTGATGTACTTCCACTACCGAGGTTTGTATATCCAATTGATGACCTATGTTTATCTGATTTAATAACGCCCACATTTTTGCAATGTCTTTCTCCGCGAGTATAGATAACATGTTGGCCCCATCTCTTTGATAAAGTCGGGCCTTCTGCCCCTTTAGCCAGTTCTTATTTGACAAACACACTTTTTGGGTGAGAATTCCTCTAAGCGGAAAGGGATGTCCTAAAAGTGTTCTTAGCTCAGCTCATAAAGCCTTTTTTCTAATATATATGGATCTATCAAAAATATGTAAATGCTGCCTGCCTATCCGGTTCACAGATCTGTGTTGACTGAAAGTTTGCATTAGATCACTATAAACCAAACCCGCTTTAGAATCATTGCAGTTATCAGCCGAATTAGAATTGCACAGTAATTGGTTGAAGTGAATCAGGGCATCCTCCGTCCATCAGAGGCGATTCCCACCCCCATTAACGACTAAGCAACCAACCTTCGATACACTTGGATTACAATTGATTGGGATCATAGTACGCCATTCGGCGCACAACATATTATGGTCACTCACCATGGTCGGGGTGACAAAAAAAGCTTGCATCACTGACCAGAGTGCAGTATTGACATACACAAAATCAATTATTGATGAAGTAGACCCTCGATTCCAAGTAGAGGCTGGTGGTATGTCCGTTTTAAATGCACCATTTAGAACATGAAAGCCTTGCAACAACATCAGTGCTGTCCATCGTGCCAGCCTTGTATTATAACATTTCCAAGACACTTTAGATTTAAGTCTCCAGCCAAAATGCAATGAGTAACATTTTTATCCTCAGACACCATGTCAAGTAGAGTATTAAGATCTCACCGGATGCCAATAGATGTTCATTATTGCATATACCTTGTTCTTGATGACTGCTCTAATCATTAACATGTAACCATTTGGAATGGCCCATACTCTCGAAGACATACCAGATCTCACTTTTATCGCAACAATCAGGCCCGAGGAAGGTCTACCAATCGCTGACTTCCAGGCAGGATTTAAATGGACTTCATAATTGGCCCATACTATTGTAGTTGTTAGCCATGTTTCCTGCAGGAGAACTATATCAAACTTGCTTAGTTCATTATCATCATTATTTAAAAGGTGTTTAAAGCCCCGGGTATTCCAACTTACAAAAGAAATGGAGCCCTGTGATGTTGAATAACCTAGCTACTGCCTATTTGATTCCCATCGCAAGCACATAAAGCCCTTGCCCCAGATTGCTGCTTCAAGTCTTCATTACCACTCAATGGGGGCTTGTCTTTGGAAACAGGACAAACACATTCCCTGCAATTAAATCAAAAGCATCACTCTCACCCACACTTAACAGAAAACCCAAATCGTACAAGGAACTTCTCGCCTTCCAGATTCAATTTTGGACCACCCTAGATTGCAACCATATTCGTACCGCATTTAAATTGTCATTGGATGTGAACTGTACTAATTTCAAATCCGCTGATGCTACATTTTCGAGTGCCTGTACGTCTGAGACGATGGCCAGAATGGCCCTTCTATTAAGATCGTATTGTGTACTGGGCGCCGGTCGGCATTTCAAAATTAAGGAACACAGAGCCGGACGCATGCTTATTTTTCCCTCTTTCTTGATCTGCTGACCAGTTGGGGGGGCAACAAGCGGGATCACCACATCCTTTTTAGATGTGTTTCCCAAAGTGCCAAGAGCATCCCTGATTAGCAACAAGACACTCTCCGAGAAGTCGGATACAGAGCTTGACAGGAAATGCGTAGTCGGATGAACTGAGCCACCATCCATGGCCTCTGACAATTTCCTATTGCCACACTCTCTAGGTTTCAGGGCGGAATTGATAGCTGGCTCTGGAACCAGGCCGAGACTGTCATTCCTTGTATTCAGCTTCACCTTTCCTGGTATGCTGCTACTGCTCTCATCAGGCAAAAGTGATGTAGCTATAACCGCGGGCTGAGAGCCACATTTTGAGCCAGTTAACACATGGCCCTCCATATAGGCATCGACCGCTTTTCTTATTTCGGCTCTGTGCTGCAAGTCTACATTCATGGTGGCTACTGCGGACCCGTATTGGCATTTTTGACTAAGGAATTGGCAATAGGACTAGAACTAGCCGATGTGGCATTATCTAAGGCTGCTCTAGATAGTTCTTTAACAAGAGCATCCAGAGGGGGATGGGAGGACACAGCAGCACCACTGGAGTCGCTTCCTGTCTTTTTCGACTTAGCTTGATTTAGCAGCAAGTATTTTTTCTTAATTGCCTGCGAGGTGATGACATTTTTGTTCTTAGAAGGAATTGAAATAGCCTTCAAAAATCATTTGGACGCTGCTTTGCCAGTATGTTTAGGCGCCAGCTGATTTTTAGGCAATTTCTAAGTTTCTTTTTTTTCTCTATTTTTTCTTTATTGCCAACGGCTCGCTTATCTATTATTACCGATGTGTCCAATGCCTTAGAAGGCCTCCCATGGGGCACTTCAAAGATTGGATAGACCTTGCGAGCCGGCCCTGGTGCTATAGGCTGTCTCAACCCCGACTGCAAAAAATGTTGATCCCCATTTTGCATTTGTTGTATTTGAGGCAAATTCTGAATATCATAAATTACGGCCTCAATGCATGCTAATGCGCTCCTGCACTCATCAATCGACACCAAATTACAAATATATAGCAATCTGATAGAGACAAAGGCCAAACCATGCTACTTTCCACACAAATCCAAGTAGGGGTGAAAACATGTTCAGCTTGAGAAAACCAATTCTGTGCTTGCTTTAAAATAAAGGCTGAACAATACTTAATACAAACCAGGAAGCCTATTCCTCCACACATTACTTTTCTTTTAAGTTTACTAAGTGAAATCCTATGATTTTCTTCCCACACACAAATTTGTCAAGACATAAATCAACATATTTAATGAATTTTTGGGGAATTGGGATCGGAAGCATAAATAAAATATGCACAATGATAGGAGAAATCATAATTTTGATGGATTGAAGACAACCCCACTGAGACAAGTATAACGGGGACCAGTAATTAACAGTTTTTAATTTTGGTTAATACAATATTGGTATTTTCCTTAAAAATTACTTTACCTGACACAAACATTTGCAGTCTTAGATATTTGATCTTTTTAGGGCACCAATTCACACCATATTGTTGAACCACCTGTTTAGTACAATGAATGTTTAGAGGTAGAAGTTCCGATTTATCCATGTTCAATTTGTAACCTGATGCTAGTGAAAAGCAGGATATAATGTCCAGCAAATTCTTTAAACTTACTTCAGGATTTTTATGGAATAGAAGAACACCTATGCATAGGCTGCCAATTTAACATGCAAATTACCGAATGTTATTCCTTGAATATATGGATGTAGTCTAATAGTTTCGAGAAACGGTTCCAGAACTAAAATAAATAACTAAGGGGAAAGAAGATATCCGTGCCGTGTACCTCTACCTAAAGGCTGTGGGCTACAAAACATTGCTAAGTAGAACCCGAGGATCATTAACAATTCTGACATATTTATTCATAAAACAGAGTTAAAACATTTGAAAAATGAACAAATACACAATTTAACATTGTGTCCAAACCAAAAAATGTACGAACCACTACAGATACAAATTGTAATGACACCTGCCTCATCTACTAAAGAACAGTTCTATTTCAGGTGTTGTTAGTAACACACGTGAGGGGACTATTGACACCCAATTGAGTAGCACTCTCAATCGGGTGTCAACACAAAATTGTGTTTCTGGATAAGCAAAGCACACATAAATGGGTAAGTCTACTCCTTTTTCCGTGCGCCCTTGAATCCATCTTCAGGACACAAAATAGTGTTAGGGAGTGGGAGTGCTGCAGGATTCACCCATCTCGTGTTGTCCTTCAAAGTGGACACTGCATAAAAAATGAACATACAACGTGCATTTTAAAAACTGACCGCTAATATAGATGTTAATGCAAACTGAACTGCCTCTTGTGTCACCAACCTTCAATTTCTTTGGTGTGCATAGGGCTAGATTTTCAATGGAGTCATCCAATGGTACATTTAAATTGTCTGTATTGTTGAAAATCTGAGCTAGAAAAAGAGACTAATATATATCTTTCCTATTTAATGTATGCCTACATTTTATTGGCAACAAGGAGTAGTGTTTTCCTTATTTCTCCTATGCCAGCTTTTGTAGGTAAATCCTCTTTCCAGGTGCTGGATAACCTTGTCCTTTCTACTGGCGGAGGCTACTAGGTGCGCTTATATGCACCGCTTGACATAACGTTCAACGGGGGGCAACCGTTGTAAGAAAAAACACAGCGACTGTCAGTGCCTTTCTTGTTTGCATGAGTTATTTAATCTCTTGCTCCCATTTTGCTTTCACTTACAGTTAGATGTGTTGTTTCTGCTTGTTTTGCGTGCCTTTCCTAAACCACTCAATGTGTAAACACTCTGCACTGAAGTCCTGTTGAAAACAATCATTGGCAAAGCCACTGAAGTCCTGTTTCAAACAAGCATTGTCAAAGCCAACATTTCTGGCTTGTGCATACGTTTTAAGCTTTTGCCAGTAACTGATGCCCAGGTACTCACACCAGTTTGCGTCTGCTACCAACAATTGGTAGTTAATACCACTATGGATGTGTCTGGCAAGTGCCTTTCCCATGCCTACACAAAAGCCCAAACTGTTGGCATTGGCAATGCGTGTTTTTAGCTTTATGGTTGGATAGCTTGATGAGTACCAATGTTGAACTTTATTAATTTCTAAGCATATTATACACCCTACTCCATGGAGCTAAAAGAAGGGTGAAACATTTCTGCGATTATTGAACAGTTTTTGGAAAGCTCTGTCTTTGGCCTGCAGCACACAATTAAAGTGCACCAGCCTTCAATTTATGAGGAATTATGTTTCTTTAGGGCATATGTGCATACCTTTCCGCTCCATCCTGTGACCTCATCCTGTGGCAAACCCTTGAGAGGATGATAAAACTACAGATTATCACAGGAGAGATTTATTGTCTTCTGCATAGCAAAACAAAGAAGACGGCCAGCAGGGAAGCTTAACCCACCAAATGACAGCTTAGAAAAAGCTGTTAAGCTTTCTTGTCAAGATCGAAGGGGGTCCCACAGAGAGTAGAGTCCCATTGTAACAGAATAGTTAGAAAGGCCCTGATGCCAGGCCTGATTCTGAGTCACCTTTGTATCCCATTGTGTAATCTGCAGGCTCTGATTTTCAGAGTCTGGTGATTCATGATGCATGTACCCAGTATCCCTAGGCTTCCTATAGGTCAGAGCCATGCCCCATTATCACCATGTGAGTAACCTTAAGAGGTTGGTTGCTTAGTAACTGAGCATAATTGGTTTCTGGAACTATTAATAGTTGTTGGAGTACAGTGGTGGCTGTTGCTGGTGCAGTGGAATCTCTAGGAAGGACCGGGCGGACCCCTTCCATGAAGCCTTCCCTTGCGCCCTTTAACTGTCCCTGCCCTAGCAACAGGATAATTGGCGCTGGGGATGTGCAGCACACAGAACCTGTGTTTGTTACAGATTCTAGTCAGCTGAAATATGTGCATATTGCATTTAATGTAGGCTGCAGCTTCACATTCACATCACAATTCCCCCTGCTAGGAACCGCACTCATTTCACATAGGTTTTGACTTTTTTTCCGTGGCTAATGTGCTTTTTTCAAAAGGGTACAGGAAGAGAGTAGGGTTTGTCTATTTTGGGCCGGCAGACTGGATGATCCACTTCAAGAGCTTCTGATATAGAATCAGCTTGAGTATTTTATCTTTCTATGGCCTATCATTTTGGGCATGCCAAAATACTCAATTTTGATGCTGTAGTCTGGAGCTTCCCTAATGTTGCAAGAATATGTTATTACATCACATGTTTATGTATAGCGCTTTATCCTTGCAAACTCCACCTTCCAAGTGTTGTAACAACAGTGGAATTACTAATCAAATGTAATGGTACTGATTTTCTCAACCTCAGAAGGATGAAGGGATGATTAGGCACTGCCAAGATTTGAACTTGGAAAGTGAAGGCAAGCCCATATCACAGTTGAGCATTCAACTCACTGACAGCAACAGGTAAGCCCAGGTGACGTGAACGGGCTACCGGGTGGCCGGTGCACCAATGCTGTTTATGAAAAATAGAATGAAAGGAAAGAAACGTACACAAGGGAAAGCTCGTAACTGGTGAGAAACACAAAATACATGAAGGGGAAGACAAAGCCTGTGAGAGGCCCAGAAAACAAAATATCCTGTTTGACCTTGTGAACTTTTGTCAAGATAAGTGATGGTGTTGGGCAGGTTAGTGAACCCAGCCTGTCAAAAATCATGGCAGGATACCAGGTGAAAACAAGGAACATTACCCTTTGCACCTCAGAATTTTTTTTTGTTAATGTCTGATGGCCAGAATAGAACTTTGGAAATGGGACAGTTTTGTTTTGGACATTCTAACTTTGACAGACCGTTAGTTTTGCTTTTTGATAGGGAAATACCTCTAAAGCAGGGACAGAAAGGCATTTTTCCAACCCCCCTTTTCTTTAATAACATGTTTTAGCCAAAATATGAACCCCTTGTGTCCGGTTCTCATTCTTGGCTCCTCACACCAACAACTGACAACCCACGCCCATGCTAATCCCTATCCTAGAAACACTTGTGTACAATTGCATTATAAATGACTTTTCATATTGGCTCATGGCCATTACATTACAGTTGCTGCCCCAACCCACCCAAAAAAACCTTCTCATGGGAACTCTTTGTGCTTGTTTTAATCAGGCCTTACTATCTAATATTGCACTTGAAGTGCCTGCCAGTGTTTTTCCAAAGCAGTCTTCTGAAAGTGAATGGGACTGTAAATGTTCCTACTGGTGTAATGAAAATGGCATAACCAAGTCTGCATCCAGCCACTCAACTTATAAACACTATTCATGTCCTTTACTGAAGTCCTGTTAAAACAAGTATTGGCAAATCCATCAGTTTTTATTAAATACCCTGGTACTTGCACCATTTTTCACCTGCTGCCATCAATGGCCAGTTAATAGCACCATGTCAGTTTCTGCCAAGTACTTTTGCTATGCTTACACAAAAGCCCACACTATTGGTATTGCCAATGCTTCTCCAGTTTTATTTGTGTTTTTTTAGGGACCCAGACCACTGAAATTCTCCCACTTACCAAACATTGCAAATTTATTTTACAAGGATAATATAATTGGTGAAATAAGAAAACTAGGATTTTATCCAAACTTTCAATGTGCTATAGTTTGTAATTTGACAGCAGGCAACATCTTGTTCCATCCCATCCCATCTTTAGTTTTGGAACAATGTAAAGAGGTTGCGGAGAATTCATTTGTTGAACAGAGCCATTGCTGACCCATGGGGTCTGGGTTTGCTCTTAGAGTCAAACATGAGCTGGCATGGCCAAATACCCTACCTGCTTTCCTGCCTCCTCAGTCACCAGCATAAAAACCATACCTGCACCCTGTGTACCCACACCCCACTGCCTAAGACCCTTACTTGTCATCCTGACTCCTCACCAGCATGCTTAACATAAATTGTTAAACTTATTTCTAGAGTAACACTATAGAATATAAACCCATTTGAGTGAGGCTTTCTTTTCGGATAGTAAAGGAATTTAAGGCACAATGATGAAAATGTATTGGCTTAGGATCACATCATTTATGAAGTGTCATAGGTGGGGATTTGAGCACTGTCTTCCTGGTTCCACAGTTTCCAATTCAGAAAGCAAGGGAGACTGCATCTTCTTCTATTTCATCTTCAAAATTATGAACAAAACAAATTCTTTCTGAAAAGTTGTTATTCAAGGGCTAAACTGGTATATAGTTCAATAAGCCTGTTTTCAAAGTATCTACAAGGGGAAAGCCTATTAATGACCTGTATCCTATGGCAAATACATCTGAGAAACAGACCAAAATACTAAGATTAGAATTATAATGTATATGTACTATAATTATATTCTTAGTCTGTACTTTCAACGCACCAAGTCACTTGATAAAGAAACCAGGACAAATATAAGTAGTAATTGAAGTATATGGTCATAAGGCAAGTATGCATCACTTAGTCAGGAATAGAAAGGTGGTCAAGCCAGTCCCACAATTGGGTGCAGTGGCATGCAGGTCCAATATAAATCTCAGCCACCGTCAACATGCTCACCTACCATTCCATATGTATTTACCCTATTTTCCTATTTACCCTATTTTCCTTAGCCCCCATCCTTCAGTGACCTTCCCTTGCAAGACATTCTCAATGCCCCCGTATCTTACAATTAACTTTCAGACATCTGTTCCTCTTTTGCTCAGCTTTTAACTATTTATTCAATCCCCATACCTTCCATGCACCTCCTTCCATTGCCCACATTTCTTAGTCACCAATTCCTTGCCACTCACGCCCTTTAATTACCTATCATACCAAGCCCATTCCTTGCCCCTTACCAACTTCTATTGCCCTGGCTCACAGTTAGACAGTAGAACACATTCATTTTCCAGTCAGCCTCTGCCAACACTACAAGTAGCCATGGTCAGGGGGATTGCTGGTAATTCCCACTATGGGGTTTGCACTTGGATAATGCAGGGTGAAAGATGGCAATGTGATGTGGATTTTTTTGTGCTCCAAAGTTACACTTTCTTGGAAAGTCGGCTGCAAATTTCTACTCACCGAAGCAGGGAGAACTGCAAGGGAAATACACCTTGGACCTGGTGATGGAGAAGGAGCAAGAGCAATCTAATATATGTTTGTGTGTTTTCAAATAAGGTGGATTGTGTGGTTGTGTGTGTTTCAGTTTCTGCAACTGGGTTAATGTGTTTCAGTGTATTTGTGAAGGTGTAAAGTAAAGGTGGAAGGATGTACCTGTGTTTGTGTGACTTTGTATCTATATATCTGAATCTGATGTTGACTTGCATGTGCGTCTTTTGCTGGTCACATAAGAAAAGAGTATTCTGGACAAATGTATTTATTTTATTATTGGGTATTTGTAATGCACCTATACACAATGGGCCTCATTACGGGTCCACGGTGGTTGCCGCCAGACCCGTAAAAATGTAGCGGAGCCTGACTTCCTGCTTCCACTGGCTCATTATGAGTCTGACGACCGGCAAGTCAGGTGCTTTGAAATGTGTAAATCCCCATTCCCATAGAGTCCCAGTGTTTCTGTGATGAGTTTGCCTACTGTGACCGCTGCACATGGCAGGGTCAGGCCTGTCGGGCACAGCGGCTCTGGCAGGCAAACACATAGTTTGCCAGTCCGGAAACAAGGGTGCCGGTGAGCTTACTGGCACTTGTGTTTCTGGACCGGAAAACTTGTCCTGAGGCCCAATGTGTTTCTAGGAGCAAATAAATTTAAAACAATCACAGTGTGGGGTACATTTACCAGCCCAGCAGAACTCCCCTGCACCACCAAACTGCATTTTCAGCAGTCACAAGAAGAATGGCTGCGCTGACTCTGCTGAGCACTTATTCCCTGGCATCAAAACTGCATTTTTAGCAGTTGCCAAAAATAATGGCTGCGCTAGCTCTGCGGAGCACATATCGGGCGATATGGAACATAGAACACCCCAAGAATGGCTGCAGTTATTTTCTTCATTTGCACCAAAAAGAAGAATTCTGCCAGCTCACAACTTCTAACGGAAAGAGAAAATGTGCTGTGTTTAAAATGACTGTGCACTGATGCTGTTTCCATCTTTTCAACATTACACAGTTTGGTTCCAATAAGACACATCCATGCCCATCTATCTTCAGGAGGAACACCATCAAAGTAGGGCCATTCCTCCCTGAAAGGCATTGTGTTTCATGTAAAAACTGTGAAAGAGCAGAGACATTACTTTCTGTCCATATGGCAAGCGTTTACACTTGCAACAAAGTAACACAGGCAAGACTCTTCACAAGACGCGCTCTCTCTCTCCCTTTGCTTATGTCAGTTCAAACAAACCTTGTTTTGACCAGATTCCTGTGTATTAGAAATTGACAAGAGCTATGGAAACGTTCAGAATAAAGATGCAACGAAAATCACATCTGTAAATGACATGGGGAAAGTAAAATGAACATGTGTTGGTCTGCTCTGCAAAGCAGTGAGTTCATATTGTACAAGCTCAATGGAAATAATACTGTAACATGCCCTGAAACAAAACTATACATGTTGGGAAGAAAAGCTGCCAAAATATAAGTACATTGTATTCAATGTAGTTTATTTTTCCCAAAAAAAGAATGTAACCATCATGGCTAGGCCCAGAAATTGCTGTCAAACCAGTCTTTGCAAAGGCAGGCACTTCTAATGTGCCAGCCCCATGGGAAAGGAAGTTCCTTTAACACATGAAAGGCCCAGAGGTGTGGGAAGTGGCGACTTCGTCAGACGGAGCAGCATTGCTGCAGCCTGGGACAATGGACAGCCCTGTCACTGAAGTGTGAAAATCCTCAGCCTTCAAACTAAGGATTTCAAAGTGGAGTCAAAGCAACGTCTGGGCAAAGCTGACCACAACATGACATTTGGCTTGGAGGTTGAAATACTGCCCACCTTTGGGTACAAAGCTGTCCCATATGATTGAAAAGACTGTTCGTATAAAGACATTTATGTTAGTAATCTGAAGAAGCAGTAATGTAAAATTTTGACAGCTTGAATGTAATTTTTGCACCTTGAAAATAAAACTATATGGATCTTCCTAGCAGGTGGGGGGCACAAATGCCAGTAAAATTACATTTCTGGGAAAATCGTACATGGTACAGTTATGAAACTTAATTGCAAATGTGTCCAACATTGATAAGCTTCAGTGTACGCATTTGTAGATTTTTGGGGGAAATATTTGCCCTAGAAATTGCAATAGATTGCCAGAAGGACTAAACAGCATCGTACAAATATGGGGTTTGGAATAGTATGCTCCATGTGAAATATGGAATTTGCCTTTCTAATTTTTATAAGGGTGACGTTTATAAAAATGAGGGTTTTGTTTCATAACTGATTTTGGCAAAAGTAACTGTGGTATGACAAAGCAACTCATAAAAACAGACACACTAAAACTGAGTCACTTCCTTCAGTCCAATCTGCTTACAGGGACGCAGCGTCCTTTACAGCCTGACCTATCCGATTTTAGAGGTATGTCTAGCTTAGTTCTGCCCACATAGTAAACATCCTCTGATGTCATGCAGCCTATATAGGGAGGATACATTCAAAATTGAGGACATTCAAAAAAATCCAGCATTCAAAAATCCAACCCGCAACATCCAGAGATCCAGACATTTCACATTCACCCTGCAAGATTCCAGATTCCAGTGCCAGGCCAGGGGTAGCTAATTCTGATCCATGCAGTACCTCCTATCCAGGCAGAACCACTACCCAGAATTAAAACCCTACAAAAATCCCAATAATCTAGGTAGAGAGGGGGAAAGACTGCTGAACCCTTCTGGGATTATCCAGTGACCAGACCTGCTTTGCCCACCTGATGCACCCCTCTGTCCACTGAGACCAGACCCCGGTTGCCTTGCTGTGTCCCTAGAGGAGAGACACCGCTGCACAGTGATCAGATCCTTGTCCCATGTCCAGAAGCCCGGCTGGCTGTCCAAACTACCCCATTTAAGTGATCTTTGTAAGTATCGCCCTTCCCCAGTAACCAACAAGCTGCATCCATTGCTTTGTTACCTTGCAATTTGTCCAATCCATAAGAAACCCTATAAGAAATCCTATAAGTAACCTAGTAACTTCTTAAAATTGTCAGAATCCTCTGTGTGTCCTGTCCTTAGGAAAATATGTGTTAATCTCCATGTGTTAGCACCATTCTCTCCAAATCATTTCAATCCGTTGAATAAGTCTATTTTGAATAAATTAATTAATTCCCATATAAAGAGGCACACAGCGTGAATGGGTTAACATTGCAAATTAACCTTTTCATGGGCAGAGTCTTTCTTTAATAATCTAGCCACTAAAGAATTGTCTCAGTAGAACCTGTAATTTTCCTCTTATAGTCAATAATATCTGTGTAACTGCTTTCATTGTAAAATCCAAGCTTTCCCTTCAATTAAGAATTCCATACTGTCCCCATCACGAGTCACCCTTTCACTTTCATATTATACCTGTTATGTGCCTTTGTACCTTATCATTAAAACCATTTCCGATTATGTCTGTTTAGCTTATTTTTAAACCAATGAAACAAAGCAATTGCAATTTTGCCACATGTGATTCTTGCTGCACTGTTTTTTTTTCTTCCAAAGTCGATTTTCTTACCTGTATGCCCGTTGTTAGTACATTGCCTTGTAGCTTGTACGTTTTCTTGCCTCATTAGTACAGCCACACACATTCTTGGCTTATCCGTTCAACCGCACATGTAAAATAACTATTTCGTAATTCCGAGTACCATTTTGCTCATTTTCAAGGGAGCTTAATCCGATTTTGGCCTCCCATTCAGGGGTGCTAGGCTGGATTTTTGCCTAGTATACCTGACTTGGTTAACAGGGGTTTGAGGGAGTGTTGCAGGGGGAATGCCTAACTGTGGTGCTATCTGAAAATACTACCTGAAAAGTAATCTTGCTTTCATTCATTTGTGCATTGTGTATCTTATGTTAGAAGGTTAAACTAATTGTATCCTATCATTTTGTTGTGTAATTATCACCACACTGGTGATTACTGCCCTATATTGAATGTATTTGATTTTTATTCATAAATAAAAATATATAAAATATTTCATTATTACACACCGGTCTGGTTCATGGCCGATTGCGACACAGGGTGTACGTTAAAGGGGGGGGGGGGGTTGGCTGCCTTCTCATAAATTGAATCTGAATAAGATAAACATAAAGCATTTTAATTGTGAGCAGCATCCCTGGCCAGTAGAAAGAGTCCTGGTCTGGAGTGTGCTGCATCTTTAAAATCCTTAACAACAGATTTAGGGGGTCATTCTGAGTTGGGTGATAACAGTAACATTGACAGTATTTGGCAAATACTGTTGATTGTACTTCCACCCAACAGTGTTTGATCAAATACCAATGGTGGTATTTTAAGATGACTTTTTTGCATATTTTTACCTCCACCTTAGGGGTTGGGATAACAATCCAAACTAGCCCCACATTTTGTAAGCCTTTATTTTCATTGTACAGAATGGAAACGCATGTGGTTCCCTTCAATAGAGTGAAAAAGTTTTTACATATGGCCATGTTGAGAGGGTAAAAAGGAGGGCATCTCTGATTGCCGCCTCTCACCACCTTACTCATATGATGCATACTTGACTCTTTTGTGCATAAAGAAAATTAACAATTGCGATATTGGCCGAATTGGTGCTGAAAATTGCTGCAAAAATGTTTACAAAAACATTTTATATTACAGCCATTAGTGGTGGCATTTTCTGAAATAGCCCTCAAGGTATTCCAGAAATACACCTCTGCTGATAGTATACTTTAAGTAGGCTGGTTTTCCAGAAATACCATGATCAGAACGGGTAACATTCCTCAGTGGTATTAAATAAAATGCTCCCAACTCTTTTTATGTGTGTTTTTCAACTGTGTCCAAATGTAAGCAGCACAAACAGTCCAACATCAATTTCTATAACCACTTTATAGATAAGACCCATGGGTGCTATTCTGGGTGCTATTAAACTCATTTTGTATGAACGCACTGGTGATCAAGAAATTCACTAGAACATAGGATAAGCATTTGTACAGAATCAAACCGAGGACAAACTCTAAGACATGGACCCTTACTTCCTTAGCAAGTAGGGGTCATGATAAGCTGCTGTGAATTGTAACAGTCCAGTTATATATGGGGGAACAGTGTTGCTAATATTAACATCCAGGGTCATATAATCTGTTATTTAAATGCATATATTGTCACTGGATGTTACGAGCATGCCGCTGCAGCCTAGACTCCTCTCCATCTAAAACATTTCTGAAATCAAAACAAATGCCTCGCCCAATTTACACAGAATCTGAACAGGCTTTGCATCACTATGTTCCTTTGTGGCAAGGTAGATTTTGTCTTTTTTTTTTAATTATACATTTCGGAGCTCTGGCCCAAAGGGCAACAGCCCAGCTAGCATGGGGGATACTTGTCCTTTTGCCCCCCCTTGCCAGTCCTCCCCTGCCTTCTACTGTATATTCAGCTGTGTTATCTTGTGGATTCCTACACAGGAAAAGCTGGAAGACTACATCTTTAATTAATCTGTCCCCACCAATGAATATTTTATAATTGTTGGGAACTTTTTGTCTTTCCTGCACTGCCATTACCTCCATGTTCCTCTCGCTCATCACAGTACACATCATGAGGTGTTCCACCTCCACCAGGAACACATTTCCATTTCCTATTGTTTTCTCCTGTGTCATGCCCCTCCCCCGGGGATATAAGCTCCCCACAACCAACCCAACTTCTTTTTTCCAAATGACCTGCCATTGGCAGAGACTCAGGGTGGTGCCAGATGAACCAACTGTAGTTGCACATTGTGACTACTATTAAAGTGGTGCTGAGTGGTGTGCACATATTCACATAGTCTGTTACTTGCTCACATTCAGCATGCCCAGTTGGCACACCTCATGATGTGTACTGGAATTAGGAAAAGAGATGTGGAGGTAATATGGGGATTACCTACCAGTAATTTTCATTACTCATCGTCCATCTCTTCCTCATCCCAGTACCTTGTCCCGCTGCTCCCGCTTGGCTGGCTGAATGGCCATGGCCTGGTTTCATGTAAATTAGGTCAGTTGGTTGTAGGTGGCTTATGTCCATGTGAGGGGCATGACATAGAAAAAAATTGAGAAAATGAAAAAGGGTTCCGGTAGAGGTGGGACACCTCATGATGTGTACTGAGATGAGGAAGAGTTGGACTAGGAATAATGAAGATTACCAGTAAGAAATATCCACATTATCGATTTCCAATACATGGGTCTGCCCTTCATTTGTGACATCTCACCACCTTTGAAATAAGATAATCACATTGCTAACAGGAGGTAATGGCCTACCAGTACTGTTCCATCAGAGAACCAATGCCTGACTTTCCCGATTGTACGATTGTGATTGCTCCGGCTCAGGGCCACATGCTCAATGTTTTACAAAAGGGGGATTTTGTGCTTGGTAAAATAAAGAAAGCATCGAGGAAAGAGGAAGGAGAAACAGGTGGCAGAAAAGGGCAAACACTGAATTAAAAATAAGCATTGGCAATGCCAATAGTTTTGGCGTTTACTGCTGTACTTTGCATTTTGCATTTATACGCAACAGGCTGCAAGGAGGAGAGTGCAAAGTTTCAAAGAAAGATTTGATAAGGGGGTGTGGGTGTGCAATCGAAGGAGGAGGGGAATAGTGCAAGGGTAATTAGTCATTGATAGAGGGTACCAACGATGATGAGCAAGAAGAAAAATTAGATTGAAAGGGTGAGAGAGGGTAAGAAATAAAGCAAGCGTGAGAGAAAGGATGAAAGGGGATAGGGTGTATGGTGGGTAAATGAGCGAATATAGGCTGGTTGGGGCTAGCGGGAGGAGGTAGGATATGTGGTGGGTTTAAAGAGAGAGGGGTAGGGTTGAGTAGAGAAAGAGGGGTCGGATGGGTGTCAGTGTTGAGAGATGGTAGGGTGCATGGGCTAGAGGGAGGGTGTAGGGTGCGTGGACGGGGTCGAGAGAGAGGAGATGGGATGCATTGGGGTAGAGAGAGTGAGGGTAGTGTGGGTGGTTTAAAGAGAGTGGGGCTAAGGAGGGTGGTGTAGAGAGGGTTATGGTATGGTGGGTGGGGTAGAGAGAGTTTGTAGAATGGGTGGTGGTATAGAGAATTTGTAGGCTTGGTGTAGAGAGAGTTGGTAGGGTGAGGGGGTAGAAAGAGTTGGTAGGGTGGGTGAGGTAGAGGGTGGGCTTAGGGTGGGTGTAGGAAGAGTGTGGGGTAGGGTGAGTGAAGAGAGAGTGGGCGTACGGTGGGTGAAGAGAGAGTGGAGGTAGGGTGGGCACAGAGAGAGTGGGGGTAAGATGGGTGGTGGTAGAGAGTGGGGGTATGTAGAGAGAGGGTGTTTGGTGAGAGTAGAGTGGGGTTGGTGGGTGTAGAGAGAGTGAAGCCATGGTGAGTGAAGGGGGTAATTTGAGTGAGGGGATAGGTTGGGTAGGGGCATAGAGAGGTAGGGACAGTTGGGTGAGGGAGTAGATAGTGGAGGCAGAGAAAAAGGGGGTAGGGTGGGTGTCAGTAGAGAGAGAGGGTAGGGATTGTGGGCTAAGGGGAGTGTATAGGGTGGGTGGGTGGCATAGAGGGAGAAGAGATGAGGTGCGTTGGGGTAGAGAGAGGGTAGGGTGGGTTGGTGGGGGTAGATAGAGTGAGGGTAGGGTGAGTGGGGTTAGAGAGTCTGGGGGTAGGTTAGACAGGGTAGATAGAGTAGGGGATGGGTGGGAGGGGCATTGGGTTGAGCACGTGAGGCCAGGGTAGGTAGGGGATGGGGTTGAGAGAGTGAGGGAAGAGCGATTGAGTGAAAGATGGTGAAGGGGGTCGGGTTGAGAGAGTGGGCATAAGGGTTGAGAGAGGGGGCTAGTGTGGGTGGGTGAAGGTGGAGAGGGGGTGAGTGGGGGGAATGGTGGTAGTTGGCTGGGGGCAGGAAACATGAACAACAAAGCAGCCTTGGGAGAATTTATCAAAGGTAGCCCAAACAAAACCCACCCAACACATGCAATGGGGGGTTTGTAGGAAGTAGAGAGGGTGAGAATGGGGTTGTTCAGTGGTAGTAGAGAGGCACCCTTTGAATTAAAAAAAAGAAGGTCCCCGTTGAAAGCAGCCCAATAGTACCCAGTTGCTAAATGGAATGGCAGTGGACTTTCTTCTTACAAAGCAGCTTGCAGCTGATTGGAGCAAATCTGGCAGGGAGCACCTCATTATGGAGTACTGCAGAGGAGTTTGAAAAAACAGATTTTAGTGAGGTGGCTATTTCATGCCATGGCATTGCTGGTTTTTATGCCAACCAGATATTCTCAGTTCAGAACCACATTTCTCTCTCTCTCTCTCTCTCTCTCTCCCTTGCTCTTCTCTCTCTCTCTCTCTCTCTCTCTCTCTCTCTCTCTCTCTCTCTCTCTCTCTCTCTCTCTCTCTCTCTATCTCTCTCTCTCTCTCTCTCTCTCATTCTCTCTCTCTCTCTATCTCTCTCTCTCTCTTTTTTTATTTCCCTCTCTCTCTCTCTCTCTCTCTCTCTCTCTCTGTCTCTCTCTTCCTTTCTCTCTCTTTTCTAACTTAACATGTCCATCCTTTCTTTATCTGCACCCAGAATGAATGCAGAGCAGAAGGCATACTGAGAATGCATAGATGCAGCAGGAAAATAATTCTCATCAATTTACAAATGCATCAATGACCTTTGTCACATGATCATCCCCAGCCCTGGCAAGTAATGAATCTCACAGAAACACTTGATGGGAATAATCACACAGTCCCTCTCCTGAATCCCATGGAAAATGCATCAGAATAAATGTGGTGATATTGTTCTTTTTAGTTTAAAGGTTTTGTTTTATTTAGTACCAGAATACATAGTTACAATCTGAGTAGATATGAGTTAACAATTATTCAGCATAGTATTTAGGTTCTTGTAAAGTATTCTTTTATATCTAAACTCAAAACAAGTACAACATGAAACTAATTAGGTTTTGAGACACTTGTAATGTAATAACAAGAATATGAATAATATGACATTTGATTGCAAAGGAGTGTGTTACTTAGATTGATAAGATAAGAGGCATAACAGGATAGACATGGAGAGGAAGGTCTGGGGGGATAGAAAAAGAAAAAAGAAATTACATTAGTAACAGGATAGAGAAATAAAACACTACAGCCACAGACAGGATTAACAATATATCAATAAGATCAGTTAACCATTAGTATTACTTAAATAGTTATTTTAAAAATGACATCTTCCATCATGTCTGACAGAAAGTAAGGGTAAATTTACAATACGTTTCTCCATTCTTTGGACATCACGTATATTATTCCACCAACCTTTCATTGAGATTTTAGTGAAATCTTTCCAGTTTGATGTATTTGGGCATACTGGTAAAAGTATGAACAGGTCTAATATAGAAAAGATTATCTACTCTTAGCCTTGTTAAAAACCAGGCTACCTAGGAGGATGTTGGTCAAATTCAAGGTAATAGGGATCTTAAAGATTTGTTGAAGGGAGGTCCAGACATGGTTCCAAAATCTGTTTACCAAGGGACAATCTAAGAACATATGTCTAAAGGATCGAGAAGCTAAATGGTATTACCAGCATGAATCATTATCTACTAATTTAGATAGGAATGGCTACCTGGTGGTGATAAATTCTCTATGTATAAAAAAATAAAGGGTTTGCTTTAAGTTCACAGATGTAGATATCATTTTAGTCTTGTACCAGATTTTCGAAAACAATTCACCCCCTAAATGTATTCCACAATCCTCTTCCCATTGCAATACGGATGACCATAAATTATTGGGAATTATTTCTGATCTTATAAATTTGTAGAGATTGGATGCTTTAATTGCATCTGGGGAATCTGTGATACGCATTCTAGGAGTATCTGCAAGTTCTTGCAGGGAGTTGCATGTACTGCTGGTGACTAGACAAGCTTTAATTAAATTACAATATTGACTAAGAGAAAATGTTGGTAATAAGAATTTGTTTTTAAATTCTTCCGCAGAGAGGATATTGCCATCAACAAATAGTTGATCAATGAATTGAATCCCTTTATTGATCCATACTCTGCGGAAAATAGGCCTATTATTTATGGTTATATAACTATTTCACCAAATAAAGGTGGAAAGGGCCTTGGATGGTTTATTAAAATGGTGAAACAGAAAGTCTTTCAAATAGGAACTAGTGAGACAAATTGTTTTAGAGAAGCCCAGTTAGGATTCATTGAATATAAATGTTATATCTTTTTTTTTTCTTTTTTCTTAACACTTTATTTATTATTACACACAGGTACAGCACATGCACATATACACTTCACATTATTACAATGTATTACATCATACACAGTTATTTTCTTCAGAGACCTCACTTGTGTTTTCGGCTTTATCTGACAGGTATTGTTTATATCTTGGCCATATATTTCTTGGTTTGGATGAGGGCAGCACTGTTTCTACATATAGTTCTTCTGTATCTTTTGTCCATATCATGTCCCTGTCCCAGTCCTCTTTGGTTGGTGGGATTGCACTTTTCCACCTGATTAATATAGCTCTTTTAGCTATAAGAAGGCCCAGATTTAACAGTTTCCTCCATATCGGGTTCATTTTCCCCACCACCCCAAGCATGCAAATCCACGGGGACCATTCCACTGGTTGATCTGCCATCTCATCTAGTGCTTCACACACCCGATCCCAGTAGTCTTTCAGCTTCATGCATGTCCATAGCATATGGTATATATTTGCATCTACTTCATTACACCTAGGGCACGTTCCCGGTGTGTCTGGGTAAATCCGTTTGAGTTTTGCAGGGGTATAGTGTGTCCTATTTATTATTTTATAATGGATTAGTTTGTACCTAGAGTTGCAAGAGATCCGTTTAGTAAGCTCACAGATTTGGGCCCATTCTGTATCTTCAATTTGTTGCTCCAGGTCGTGTTCCCATTTGTTCCTGGCTGTGTGTGTATCCGCAGGACGTGTCTGCACTATAGTTTTATACAATGCTGAGGCTGTGATTTTCTGTGTTGCCCCAGTAAACATGTATCCAAGCCCCATATTGATCTCTGGCTTGTCTGGTAATGTGGGGTGTTCTTTCTGTATGGCCTTACTTACGCACGCATAGTGCTGTTTATGTTTGCTTGTGTTTCCCAGAATATCCTTTATTTTATCCCATTGAACAAAACGCTTATCTATGAAAAGCTGTCCCCATTGAGCTATGCCCGTGCACTCCAATGTCTGGCCACCTCCCCATCCAAGTTGAAAGGTGTTTGAGGATCTCCCCAAAGTGGCATGCTTGGGTGGTATAGCTTGTTTGTAGCGAATATATCCGATATTTTAGCCCATGCCGTGATTGTTACCTTAGTGGGTCTATGGAGTTATAGTGCTTCGGGGTTGGTCTAGACAACTTGTGCAGAGCTGTAATTGCCTCCCATAGCTTTAATGTCAAATGGTGCAACAAGAGACTTTTCAACAATTAACCAAGTAGGTGGGTTTATGTCATCATTAACGGTGAACGGTTGTTGGCTTGTTTGAGAATGAATGCTCTTTGATAGTTTTAAAAGTTTTAAAGTTAGGGAAATTAACACCACCATTAACCCATGCATATCTTAGTTTGCTAGCCTCAATTATTTTCTTTTTCTAGAATCCCATCGGAAATCTATAAGTATCTTGTCGATAGTTTTAAAAAAGGATGATGGTAACAGAATGTGAAGCATTTGTAGATAGTACAAAACCACAGGTGTGAACATCATTTTGATGGCTTCCAATCTTCCATACAAGGACAGGTATAGAGGAGACCAAGTGGTTATGAATTCAGTTAGTTTTGATTGTAATATTTGCAGGTTAATATTAGCTATTTGTGGAGGTAACGAGGCAATTGAGATACCTAGGTAATTAATAGACACAGGATTCCAGTTAAAACCAAAATGAACAACATCTTCTTTAATACAATGTAGGTTGAGGGGGAGCATTTCTGATTTGTCTTTGTTCAGCTTGTACCCTGAGCACTGAGAAAATAGATCAATCTGGTCTAGTAAGTGTGGAAATGTTGTAGTTGGATCATCAAGAAGGATCAATATGCCATACGCATATGCAGCTAGTTTAAATACAATCCCAACAATGTTTCTATTGATTTGTATTATTCTAATTGGATTTGAATTAACAGTTGAAGATACTGAAGAAAAAAAAAACATTCAGTCACCCTAAATCAACCAAAACAGGGAAATACTACATTATATTCAGATATTAGCAGTTGTGAAAGCTACCAAGCCAGTGATACTCAAAAAGACCACAAGTATATGGACCACGATATTTATAAAAGATACCACCACCGAAACATATCAATCTCCATTTTGGTGAGGCACACGATCAATCACACCTCTAAGCGAAACCAGTGTGCCAGAAAGACAATAACCACGAGCCAACAACAGCAACCAAATAGTGAGAATATGCTCTTTGAACACACAGGGGTATTCTCATTTATTCCAAATGGAACGCTCGGATTTGGCTAATGCACATATTGTATGTCTACAAGAGACATGGCTTGTTGTATCACTGATATGTGAAGGCTACACTGCCTATGTGAACCCGGCAATCTATAAATCAAAAGGTCAACCATCAGCAGGATTTTTAACCCTGATTAAACTCGGCTCACCATTTGAAGTTATAGAGGAGAACAACATTGACGGTTGGACACAAAATACAATACTAGTACATCGCTTGATGACTGAGATGGACTGTGATAATGTGGGTCTCTCGCATTCCCAAGTTACACCTAAGTATCATAAACATATACTGGAATCTGAGAAAGTACGAGGATCAGAGAGTGATAGATTCCATCTTATCCGCCATTGACGAGACCACATTGAAATACGCAAGACTGGAATTTATAATATGTGGTGATTTCAACCTTCATCTCTACTGCCAAGACGGGAAACTTATTGAAGATCATATGCTCGAACATTGCGCCCGCAGATGGTCAGCTGAGGGTAAGATGACTGACAGAAAACTGGATCGGCTAGAAGCATTTGCCCCCGGCACATCAATACCCACCACTACTTGGTCAAGGGGCAAAAATCAATCAATCATTGACTAGATTTATAGTTCAAAGAGCATAACCAAAGGAGTTACAGAATCAGCAAACATCTATGCACAGCACAGTGATCATTACATATTGACACACACTTGGAAGGCGACGGGAGCCTCCCCTGCTACAATAAATCTCCCACCACTGCCTTTGAATACTGGACTGAACCATTTTAGGATATCACAAAATGAACTCCAGAGTCTGATGGAAACGTTCAGAAATACAGAGATGGAAGAATCCAGCAAAATGAACTATGGTTGGCTTCTTAATCAATTCAGGCTAACCACTGTGCCTAGATCTTTCCCACTAATTTTCCTAACAATTTATACAACAAAGCCATAGCTGATAAAAAATAAAAACAAAAAAAATGACTAAGATCCGAGCAGCAAAACAAAAATACAAACATTGGCTAAAAACTGCCAAAATGACACAAGAACAAGAAAATGATAAAAGCCATGTTAGGTGCACTAAAATCTCACAATACTCGACACCGATGGGACCTACTAAAACCTAACATGTCACTGAAAGACAAGATGATAGTGGATGTTCAGGAACTGGCTTAGGTGGCATAATTCGAAGAGCTATACAAAGAGCGACACACGACCAAAAAAGCGTCAACCATACTGAACAAAAAGAGATGGTCATTGACGTGGGATCCCATGGATATATTTTAAAGATAATCCAGAAACTCAATGTCTCACGAGCTCTAGGTCTTGATGGCCTTTCGAATGCCATAATTGAAAAGAATGCAGAAATTTGGGCTGCATTTTGCACGGAGATCTTTGCATTAATTAATTAAACCAATACCATTCTTGAGTCATGGCAACTGGCAACCCTAATTCCGATTTATAAACAGGGACCAACAAAGGAACCTTTGAACTACCGCCCTCTGGCATTAGTAGACCCCTTAGGAAAAATCTTTGCAAATCTACTGTTGACTAGGCTCAACATCTGGTCTAAACAAGCTCAACGCCAGGCGGTCAGGCAAACTGGTTTCGTTCGACAAACAGGGACCAGTGTCAATTTATTTATTATGAACATGCTCAAATACGAAGCTGTTAAGGACAAAACACAAACATATGCTTCCTTTGTGGACTTACACCTTGCATGCAATAAAATAAATCGGGACCTACTGTGGGAGACACTCAAGCAATGGGGCTGCCCAAGCGACATCCCAGAGCCCATAAAGTTACTTACTCAAATACAAAAATACAAGTCAGAATTACTTCCGATGGGCTTGTTACCAAATTGATACACACTTGGCATGGATTAAAACAAGGATGCCCCTTGGCTGCAGCCCTCTTCAATCTTTTCATCTCTGATTTTGATTTTGAAGCAAACATCTATACTCCCCTGATGAACCCCCTAAACTTAATGCGACTGTTGTTCCTTGCCTCATGTACGCCGACGATATCATCTTGGCGAAAACTCCACACGGGTTGCAGATTGTGTTAAACAAAATGCAAGAAAAACATGGACATGAACGAATTGGCAATCAATGTCACAAAGACAAAAATCATGACTCTACAGCAATTTCAAAGAAGGCGGAAACAACATGCTTTCTATATGCAAAAACAAAAACTCGAACAAGTCCGAACATACAAGTACTTGGGCATATGGATTAATCAATCTGTAACTGAACAAAATTGGTCGACACATCTTAAATCTAAAGCCAAGTCACTTGGAGACAGGTTTGATCATACACAAAAAGTACCGAAAATTTTCAATCAAACCAGCCGTTGTTTTTTATAGGCAAAAAGTAACTGCTATACTTGCTTATGGTGGAGAAACCATGATAAATATAGATCACGTAATCTGGGAACAAGTCGAGGCTCTTTTTTGGAGAAACATTCCAGCTCTTCCCCAATCCACTGCGATGCCTCAGATAAGATGCAAGCTAGGTCTGCAATCACTGCACTCGATTTTTATGTGGAAAACTCTCGATCTTTTCTGAAAATTGAACAACGAAGACAAAATACCGGTGTTAGATATCCTGAGAACCACAGATCGAAAGGCAAAAGACACTGTATTGTTAAAATGGAAAGAAGCAGCCATGAAGATTTGTAAAGAAAAGGATATCTCCAGGGATACGCTAATAAACAGACCTCAGCAAGCAAAAAAACATCTTGCCAGGCACGACTGGATAGAGACCCAAGATCGCAAAGACCAATACAAACTAAATCTAAGGTGTGATGGCAAAGTTAGAGCCTTGAACCAAATACTGCACTACCTTAACCTGTTCCCGGACCGTCAAATCCGTGATGTATTTCTAAGACTCAGACTGAATCTACTACCCACTTGAGAGATCATAGGGAAAAGAAGCCAAATTAAGAAAGCTAATCTATCGTGCAGATTTTGTAAAAACGAGGAGTCTATTGAAAGCATCTACCATATTATCATGGAATGACAAGCCCTTAATAACAAACGCCTTGCCTTCAGTCGAAAATACGATAGTGCCCCGTCCAAACTTGAAGTGTCCCAACATTGGTCCCAAATACTAACAGGCAATAACAGAAGAATGGTAACCACCATCGTCCACTTCTGGACTGCCATTTTAGCCAATGGATTCACTTTGACACCCTGAAGAAGAAGAATGTATTCAAGATTTGTATATATATCTATGCTCAATAGAAGTTGATTTTGATGTACTATCAAATGTAAGGTTTGTGATATAAAACAAAAACATTTTAAATAAAACAAATTAAAAAAAATGTATTCTAATAGTGGTTCAATGGCAAGTACAAATAGAATAGATGATAGGAGCAGCCTTGTCTGCTACCCGTATGGAGGGAAAATCTAGGAGAGAATTGACCGTTCATAAAAATGTAGGTTTTTGGCTCTGAGCATAACAGCTTAACTAATTTATTAAAGCCATCTCCAATACCATGCCATTTAAGGTTTTGAAATAAAAAATCCTGTTTGACGCGGTTAAACACCTTTTTGGCATCCAATGCAATTGCCATATAATGTGTTTTGAATGGTTCTTCAAATGTATATAGTGCAAAAGATTCATGAATAGTCTGGAGTTTGTTGATATAATTCTGCTTTTGACAAATCCTACTTGATCAGGATTAATGAATTTATACATAAAGGATTCTATTTGCTTGGCTAAAATCTTTGCAAAAATCTTACAATCTCAGTTAATTAACGAAATTGGCCTATGATTTTTGGGCAATTCATTATCTTTATTTTGTTTGGGGAATATGACCAGAAGGCCTTCTGTAAAGGAGCCTAGTGATTTATCGACCATAGAGAAACATTTATGAAAGTGATTCAAGCTTAGGTGAGAGGGTAGAAGAGAAATGTGAAAAGAAATCCATAGAAAACCTGTCAGGTGCAGGGGCTTTACTTTTTTAAAGATCTTTAATAGCCTTATTTATTTCATTAATATGAATAGGGCCATATAGACTATTTAGATTAATGTTAAGAGGATGGTTGTGTTTCAGGCAATCAAAACATTCATTGAAGTTAAGAGTATTATGGGTATGCTCTGTGGAATTTAGTAAAAACATCCAAAATATCTGCATCAGAGGTTACTATTTTACCTGAATCATTTTTAATAGCATACATCCTGGATCTTTCCTTTTTGATCTTAAGATATGAGGCCTGCGATCCCACATGTGGAGAGGGCAGGAGCCCCCACATCCAGCGAGGATGCAGCCCCCTGCAGAAGGAAGCCGTATGAGCCATACGAACGACGACCCCCTTACACCAGAAGAATCCTGCTGAGTGAGCACCCTGCCATGCTTGGGCATCATTATACCCTTTTACCAGCACAGAAGCACAGATTTGCCCTCCATCTGGCCCAAAATCATCTCCAGACCGCACAAGCCGACATTCAGCATTTCTAAAATGTCGGGCGAGATGCGGGATGAAAGAGAGGCTCAGATGCCTCGGCGTTGCTAGGCAATGCATGTTTGTGTACTATTTATACACAAACATCCACCGGCAGGCGGAAAAGCCGGCGGCCATCCCAAGGCCGTTTTAAGGCTGGAAAACCCTGTTTGCCCCTAATAGTGACTCCACATGTGGAGAGGGCAGGAGCCCCCACATCCAGCGAGGATGCAGCCCCCTGCAGAAGGAAGCCGTGTGAGCCATCCGAACGACGACCCCCTTGCACCAGAAGAATCCTGCTGAGTGAGCACCCAGCCTTGCTTGGGCATCATTATACCCTTTTACCAGCACAGAAGCATAGATTCGCCCTCCATCTGGCCCAAAATCATCTCCAGACCGCACGCGCCGACATTCAGCATTTCTAAAATGTCGGGCGCGATGCGGGATGAAAGCGAGGCTGAGATGCACCGGCGTTGCTAGGCAACACGTGTTTCTGTTCTATTTATACACAAACATCTGCCGGCAGGCGGAAGAGCCGGCGCCATCGCTAGGCCTGTTTGCCCCTGTTCACGCCGGGAGCGCCACATTTGACACTGGACTTAACACAATCCATGAACCAACTGGAACATTTTCATGTCTTGCAAGACTGGCCACATCACTAATTATGTGAGTAGATCTTATAGGTGCACCATTAGACGCTGCTACTGTTTGTGTAGTCAATTACTGAATGCATACCAATTTGCCTAGAGTCCTCTGTTCTACCTAAGTGACTGCACGTATCTCGTAATAACACACTGTCACTGCTCTAACGTTGGGCTCATGTTAATTGTTGTGTCACACTATTGTTACTGTCTAGCATTAGGTATGCTACTGCCTTGCTAGTTGTTTGTCTAGCCTTAAGTATGCAACTGTCTTGCGAGTTGCTATGCCACACTATTGTTACTGTCTAGCCTTAGGTATGCTACTGCATTGCTAGTCATTGCTCCATACTACTGTACTGCCCAGCCCTAGCTCAGCTACTGCCCCGGAATTAGCCCTAACCGCTGCGCCCTACTGCAGCAGCCCACTGCTTTAGCTTGCCTCACTCTCTGATGCTCCCATCACATTAGCTGACCTTTAGGTTTGTCAACTCACCTTGCAGCACTGGCCCAGACTTAATTAACCCATCTAACTGTGCCCCTTAATGACTATAACAGGCCTACCAATCGGGTACACTTGTTTTAGTTTGTTTTTTGCTGCACTCCTATGCATCTTACCTTACCCTGGAACTAGCCCACTAATAGACGTCCAGGCCTAACCAGGACTGCTTACACCTTATTGTCGCTATGTACCCTCACTGTCCTTGCAGACTCCCAACAGGTGCCTTATCTAAAATAGCGTGGCCAACGCTATACATAGCCTTTTCCCTCTTCTTAGTACTACAGACTAATAGCCTGTACATCATAACCTGCACCATTATGCTCTCCACTACAACGACCATACCTAATATTTATATCTGCCCTACAATGATAGACACACTAAATTACAAAACTGTACACAAAACTAGCCTGCAACAAGAATACTCTTTCTCACAGGCACCATGTTGTACTACTGACAGAAATTTAAGATTGCGTGCTTGCCTATCCAAACTGCATGAACTGCCGGCAAAAGAAATTGAGCAACTAAACTACCTAATAAAATGCCTATTATAGATTGTAGCCACAGAGCCTACTACAAATCTCACCAACCATAAGAGTTACACCCAACCCTCCTAGGCAGACAACTAAAGACAATTCTAGCGCCACCCTCACACCAGAAAGCCACCTAATGAACCTTAAAGGAGCTCTCATAAATGCCAGGTCTCTAGTTGCTCATGCAACTGAAATTGCAGACATTATCCTGACAGACAACCTTGACTTCCTGGCCATCTCAGAATCATGGTTACATGACGCTGCAGGCCCTGCCTTATCCCTGGCAGTCCCTGACAACTACACTATCCTGCGAGCAGACAGACAGATCTCTCGGGGTGGAGGAATAGCAATTATAGCTAAAACCAACCTAGCCATGAGAATTGTTACAACACCCACTATGAAATCCTGTGAATGCCTCATGGTCAAAGTACCCACTGCCAACTCCCAAACGCTGAATATCTATCTTATCTATAGACCGCCAGGTCCTATTGGAACCTTCTCGGAAGACATATACACAGCATTGTCTAACAACTTAAAAAACACCTCACAAACCTTAGTGTTAGGTGATTTTAACCTAGGTTACAATGACATTAAGGATACCCACTCTACTGCAATTGCCACGACCTTGAAAGAACTCAGCTTCACTCAGAAAGTAAACTTACCCACGCATGACAAAGGTCGCACAACTGCAATGTCAACATCACTTCCATTGTCCCCCAGATCTGGACTGACCATTATCTATTAGCATTCCCATTGGCAACTAACCTAGCCATAGCCCAGGCCTCCCCGCTTGCACCACCTAACCTTACGAGGAATAAAATCTTATGACCGCTGACAAACTGCTGCCCCTCATACTACCCAAGCTCAATTCCATACCAGATAACACGGACCCCAACTCCCTAGTTGAACATTATAACGAAATCATGAACTCAGCCCTTGACAATATTGAATCGCTCAAATTAAGGAAGAGTAAACCGTTAAAACACCTGAACTTTTGGTTCACCCCTCACTTAAAAAACATAACACTACTCAAAAGAACATTTGAAACTTCTTGGAGACTCTCTCCGTCTGCAGAAAACAAACTAAATCTCACTAATATCTCAACCCAATATAAGAAGGACATCCTCCTAGCTAAACAGGAGACATATGATAATAGAATATCACAATCAAAATCGGGCATCAAAGAACTGTTGAATATTCTAAAAGAATTGGAAACACCCATTGTACCACAATAGAACTGCAGTAAAGATAAAATCTGGTTTGCTAGCATCCAGCATGCTTTAACCAACAAAGTCTACAACTTACAAACTAAAATCGCCCTTAAGAAAGCCTCTCTAGCACCTCAAGTTACTCAAAATATAGCTCCATCACCGCATCACAAACAAGAAACCCGTTTCAGCTTCTCTAAAGTCTCCGTCATGGAGGTGGAGAAGGTCATATTGGGACTTAAACCGTCCAATTGTAAGGGTGACAAATGCCCGGCACAACTTTTTAAGGATGCTGCGAGAGAATTTGCGCCCTTTATAACCAAACTTATCAACTCTTGATTCACAACTGGCACTGTCCCAAACAATTTGAAAGAATCCTGGGTACTACCACTACTCAAAAAGCAAACCCTTGACCCTGCCATACCCACAAATCTCATCACAACTGTGCCATTTCTCTTAAAGATTCTAGATAAAGTGGCCTACATCCACATACAGAACCATCCACCTCAGCAGACCCCATTCCCATAACCTGTGGGGTACCTCAAGGTTCCTGTGTGTCACCAACACATTACAATGTATTCACCAAACCCCTTCTTCGATGAAATGGACCATATGGGTATCGCCTACACGAACTATGCAGACGATACCCAAATTCTCCTACCTCTTATCGGAGATTATGTCGTCGAATTGGCTTTGATGAATAGAATTTATGGTATCGTTCAGGCATGGATGGCCACCCATGGACTATGCCTGAACGACGACAAAACTGAGCTCCTTATCCTAGGCACCTCCTCCCACCTATCTAAACTCAGCCCAGATTACGCCAACTTCACTATTGGTGGCAATAACATAAAAGTAGCAAAGGAAGTGAAGACCCTAGGCTTCTATTTAGACGCTACCTTGAACTTCAACAAACAAGTCAACTCCCTAGCCTCTGCTACCGCATACACGTGCAAATTAATCAGGTCTAGTGAACAATTCCTCTCTACTGACAGCTGCCTTATTCTCGCTAGAGCCCTCATACTTTTCAAATTTGTTTACTGTAATGCGCTCTACATAGGTGAGAACAAACAGATCATCCACAAAATACAGGTTCTCCAGAATAATGCCTTGAGAGCAGCACTCAAGATTAATAGAAACAAACATATTTCTTCTACTAGAAGAAAACACAAATGGCTATCTACCTCGGATAAAATCCAACTTAAAATCGCCACCCTCACATACAAGTGCCTTACCGCCATACCTTTACAGATAGAATTTGCAGAAAAACATCTCTCAGTCCGACTAAAACAGCCAACTCTAATTGCCTTCAAGTACCACGCTTCAAACTTTCCACTATTGGGGGACACAGCTTCCCAGTTAAAGCTGCGCAATTGTGGAACTCCCTACCTCCTGGTATCAGAGAACACAAATCCCTTTCCAAATTCAGACAGAACTTAACTAAGTGGCTAAAAGAAAATGATAAATAACCATCTGGATAAACACTCTTTTGACTATGTATACTCTCCATCACCTTATATCCTTCTGCTCATTGATTTGTCCACTATGTGTTAGTCCCTTCTGGACACCTTGTCTACGCTGTACTTTGATCACTTTTGAATCCAACTATTTGTGTACTTTACATTGTATGTATGCCTATTTATCTCATGTACCTATTGGTGCCTATGCATTCCATGTACCCATGTAACCAAGCTGAAAGTATCCTTATTTTCCTGCGCCCTGATGCCCTTGGGTCTGGTGCATATTATAAATAAACAAAACAAACAAACAAAACAAACCTGCTTTATTGGATGCTTGATATATTTTGGACTTGAAGTTGAGAAACACACCACATGCTTTTTCTGTGTATTTTTTGTTAATGGAGAAACAGAGAGTTAGAATTTGTTTTAGTCAAAAATCATTTGTTGCAACACTATACCTCCTCTCAAGAGCTTGTAATTCATTGTATAAGGTGTCTAAATCTTTCTTGGCCTTTTTCCTTCTCTTGGCTACATATGAAATGATATGCCCCTTTATGGCAGCTTTATAGGCATCCCAGTTGTTGGCAGTAGAGGTATCCTCCTCGTTATTAATCTGAAAGAAGTGGTAATGAAACGTGAGAAAGGATTTCTCAAAGTTGATATCCTGAAGAAGTAAGTTGTTAAATCCACATCTGCCAATGTGATTTCTAATGCACTGCAGTTCAATGTTCATAACTACAGAAGAATGGTCTGATATTAGGGAACATTCAATAGTGGAATCAATTATTGCACAGAATATGCATTTGGTAACACAGATATAATTAATAGGTAACAACGAGTTATGTGGGAAAGAACGAAAGGTGAAGTCTACGTCAGTTGGATGAGCAAACCTCCATGTGTCGATGACGCCAATTTTCAGTAAACTTTTTGTAAATTCAGTATGTGATTTACTGCATTTTGAATTGACATGGGGATTTTCTGTCTAAAAAGGGATCGATAACATTATTAAAGTCTCCACAAATTATCAAATTCGGAAGATCTGCTTGTAGGATCATCTGTTTCATCTCAATCCCAAACCTGGGGTCTGGGTTTGTCAGACCATACATATTTAGAATTGAAAGCATGTGAGAGTTAGTTGATAGTTAAGTCAAAAACCATCTACCAGTAGTGTCTGTGTTTTTATGTAGGATCTGATCATTAGTCCCTTTCTTGATCCGGATAGCAACTCCATTGTGTTTACTATCTGCCTGATTAGCCAATACCTCTCACACCCAAAACCTCTTCAATTTAAAAGATTCCTGTACTGATCGGCGCATCTCCTGTACAACATCTATGGTTGCTTTAAACCTATTGTTGTCAGCAAACATCCTTTGCCTCTTAATTGGGCTATTAAAGCCTTTAACATTCCAAGTTATACATTTAAGAACCATCGACTGAGGGGAATAACATTAGTAATATGAATGAAAGATACAACATTTAAAACCTGTCTGCAATCCAAATGCATTCCACTCATCCAGCAATTTACAGATTTAAGAGCAAGGGTAGAGTTCCAAAAGGTGTTCTAAAAGATAAGGATGAGTTTAAAAAACAAAAAAAACAAAAAGAGAAGACAAAAAAAATGAAAACGCCAACATTGCAACTTCTAACAGTAGGGTGTCATCAGGTAGGGATGCGGATTATCATGAAATTTGGGAAGTTCCCACCCAACAAGTAAGAGAAGCTCAGCTAGAGAAAAAAACAAAAAGCTCAAAGATCACAGTTGCATTGACAAATGTCATATGGCGGTGTAGGCGCATCCAACAAAGGGAGAAATAGCAAGCAAAAACCAGAGAAAAAGCACCGTCCACTCCTGAAAAAAGAAGATCCTTAGCTAGACAATTCCAGAGGGATGAAGATTATTTCAAGAAAGTTCCCTTTAAGGTGAATTGCAAAACCGGATCAGAGAGGTGGTAGAAGATATCATGTGTGACTGGCGTTCCCTGTATCCATCGCTTCCATTTTTTTGTAGTCTTATAAATTTCTTTTCGTCAGTTGAACATTAAATGAAGATATCTTGCCGTTATCACAGAGCTGATTTATCAGGGTGGCAGGATTGTCTGTTTCAATGGCAGAGGAGAGGTCAAGAAGGATGAGAACTGAAGGAGAGTTGGAATAGAGATTGGAGAGCAAGTCTTCACAGGTGTTCAGGAGAGCCGTTTCCGTACCTCTGGCATCTTTCCTTCGTTGAGCTTTCATTTTGGAAACATCTTGTGAAATAAAAATCCTGTGGCCATTCCACACTAGATTCTCCATTCCTTTAGCTTTTTGCAGGATCAAGAGTGTATTCCCGGAGCATGAAAATAATTGTTCTTGTTGCATTTTTCTTATATGACTGTGCCCTTTTAGGCCCGATTATGTGTGCCCTTTGAATGTTGAGGGCAAGGTGTGGTTGGAGATTCAAAATGTTTGAAAGGGTTTTCTTAATAAAGAGGGTTACATTGTCCCCTTCAATTCCTTCTGGAAAGCCAAAGACTCAGAGATTATTTCTGCAATTTCTATTTTCTAAATCTTCATTTTGGTTCTGAAGGGTAAGAATAGATTGTTCCAAATGAGCAACTCTTGTGGTTATATCCTCAACGCCACTCACTCTTTTTTCTACTTCTTCAATTCTGTTTTAAAAATGTATCACTCTTCCATCTTATTGTTGGAGTTTGGTGTTAGTGGTCTCCATAAAGGGTTTGAGTGTTCTTATTTTCATTAGGATAAACTCCATATTGGATTCCAAGATTCTTCGGTTACGAGGGGAGTCACCCTTTGGCCTTTTCAAGGTGGCTGTAGGTGAATCCTTACTCACTGAGCCTTTATTTTTTTGTTTTGTGAGGCCATCTTGAAAGGTGGATTGGAGCCGCAATATGGTCTTTATAATGCACCAAGAGTGTTAGAAAAACTGTGTTTCCAATTATATGAAAGTGTTAACTTTACTGATTATTATTTGACCATTGGTTGAAAGACTGAAATTTAAAGGAGAGCTCTGTTAAGTCAACATCAATAATGAGAGTATATGATGGAACAAGTCTCACCAAGTGCCATATTTTCGGTTTGTTCAGGCAAGGTACCAATTGTCCAGGGAGAGGCTTCTGAATATAATTGAACCAGCGCACATTGATTTACCTAGTATGATACTAACTACCTTATTTACAGATGGTAAACAAATTTCGTTGAATCGTTCATATATCTTTTCGTTATTTGCCACTATTCCAGCTTTGTCGTTGATATCCTCCTCTGACATTGTGCTTGTGGATTACATACATAAACAAAGGTTGGACTATGTGCGATTGATAATTCTGTCACCGCTTGTTAGAAATCTGTTGATGAAAGAAGCAGAGACATTACAATGTAAAGGTTTTGATATCTGTCCATATATTCCCACCGAACAAAAGCGCAAAATTAAATATGTAAGAGCTAAAATAGGGGTGAACAAGATCATGGAAGCAAGTAGCATGGTTGATGTTTGTGCTGATAAGCAGGAATGGAGAGGGTTGACCCTTGCGCTTAGGGAACCGATTACCTCTCTAAAGGCTTTGGCTAGACCACTTTAGCTATGCGGGGAAATCTTCAATAGCTTGCTGGAACTCCAGAGGGAATGCCCACTTGTTAAACAACACGGAAGTTACAAACATTCTGCAATCCTTTGACGTGCTTCTTTTGCAAGAAACGTGGGTTACTGCTCAGTTGTCATAGGAAGGTTATGATATTTGGCAACTACCGGCCACCAAAGGTGCTAAAGGGAGACCGATGGGTGGTTTATTAACTGCATGTAAACATACTATGGTCGCCGAAAATATAGAGGTATGGTCAAACATGAAATTCCTTATGGCGGTTACTTGCAGTGTGAAAATGAATGGTATTTGCTTTGACATATGTATTATCAATGTCTACTGGAACCCCCTCAAACATACTGAAAAGCAGCTGATCAACGAACAAAGAAATGTAACTGCTAGAATTGATGCCTGGCGCGGGGACAGGAGAGATGGGTTAGTGCTGATAGCTGGTGACCTAAATGCAGATTGTGACCTTGAAAGTACAGAGATTGATGCATTATTGTGTGATATAAACTTACTTGGTAAGAAAGCTGGACCTGTGAATGGTAATGGAAAATTAAGAGGAACGATACGGATGAATTTTGCTGAAGTTATGGGTTTAGTGAAAATATCTAACTAAAACACACATGGAATGCTAGAGGCTGTGGTTCGATTTTAGATTATATCTTTGTAACTCACAGTTTAGACAAATATATATCCAAGCTTAATGTACAGAAAATGTCCACCAGCGACCATAATCTCTTGTCGATAGACATTATTCACATGAACACAATAGAATATATTGAAAGCTATGATGAAGGTTTAATTACGAATATCAGAGGCACGCGCATACGATGGACATACACTAAAACCAAAAGATTTACATCTGTCTTGTTAAAAGATTTCAGCGACATGTCGGACGAAGACTGTCGATGTAATTTCTCAGCATCCTCCTTTACTAATTATATAAATGATAGCACATCTAATAAATGCTATACTAACAAAATCATGAAAAAAGATGTAAACATACTCATGCTTTTGATACAAAGACCCTGGATCAGAAAAAACAGTTAAGACAAAATATTTGCAGGGTTATAAACTCCATGGGGACTGGTAGTGAAAGAAACGATAAGTTGAGACAAGTTAAACACCAATATAGAAATTGGCAAATTTCTCGTAAAATGGCAAGGGATCAACCCGATGGTGAAAAAATCCTCACCACAATCAAAGGGAAAGACATCTCTAGTTTTTGGCTGTTGATTAATGATATCCAGTTTACCCAAAAAGAGATTCTCTTCACACAGATTAGCGAAAGGACCTGGAAAGAACATTTTACTAGAATGTATGACAAAGTGGATGATGATAGGTGCCAGTATTCAGGAAACTGCAGTTGGACTTCAGATATATCTCCTAATAATATTAGCAGATTAATTGTTAAATCTAAAAAATCATCTGCTCCAGGACCTAACAACTTATCTAGCCTAACCCTAAAAATGGATATACTATTGTGGGGGAAAATCTTACACATTTTATTTAAAGATATCCTTGGAAGTATGTTGATCCTGGACTCATGGAAACTAGCCTTAGTGATTCTGATCTACAAAAAAGGTCTGAGAACTTCACCTGAAAGCTATAGACCGATTGCGATCTCAGACACGAATTATAAGATCTTTACTTCTATTATACTGGAGGAGCTAGAAGTTTGGATTAGCAGCAGCGATGCGTAAACAGGTTTTAAGAAAAAGATAGGCACCGACTGCGGTGGACTTGTTTTGAAAAGTTTGCAATCTAAAGCCTTGAAGATCCAAGGATCGGCAATCTTTGTTACATCAATGGACCTCTCCAAGGCTTTTGACCTTGTAGACCGACATACCTTATGGTCTATCTTGAGAGACTTGCTGATCACTAGACACCTACTGGAAATGATAATGGAAATATATTCTGACACAAAGATCAAAGTCCGACTTAATTCAGAGGGTCGGCTCTCTTCAGAGCTTACAATCCCTAATGGTCTGAGACAAGGTTGCAAGCTAGCAGCGACTTTATTTAATCTATATGTATCTAAAGCTGGTCTTGCGATGTCTGGTAAAGGTCTAATTTCTCCCAAATTGGAAAAAATACTGATTGAATGGTTAGCATATGCTGATGACTTTTTATTGTTTGACTGCACAAAAGTGGGCTTGCAGCGAATGATGAACGCATTTGTAGCTTTCACTTCTCAAATACATCTAAAACTACGATAATACGTTTGGGAAAGTTTACAAAAAAGCAAACCCGTTTAACATGGTTCTGGGAAGATAAACGAATAAAATGTCAAGATGCCTTTAAATATTTGGGATATTATTTTACAGGTAATGGGTCAACTGCTATGATTAAAAGGCAATTAGGAACTAAATCAGATATGATATGGAGACAGATGTGTAAAATCGATGCCAAATACTGTAGGTTTACGTTGACACCACTAAAGCAATGTTATACTATGGCATGCATTCCTAAACTTACATATGGTTTGGAATTTTATGATCTAGAGAATATGGTTATTAGGAAAAGCAAGAAAGTGTTATATGGAAAGGTGTGTTGTTTTTTTATACCTAAGTGTATAGCAATTGAAGCTATTAGATATGAATTTGGTCTTCAATCATTGAAATCAATTATCATATGGAAAAAAATGTTGCTGTGGAGGAAATGTCTGATAAATGACTCTATGTCATTGTATACTATAGCAGGGCAAAACCTATCTGACATCTTTTGCCAGAAACTGAAAGTTGTTATTGAAGACATTTTGGCAAAGGCAGGCATTCCAATTGAGATGCTGGTAACAAACCCCTTAAAAGTGAAACATATCCTGAAATGTAATGACTGGCAAGAGACTGTTACCTATGTGCAAAAATCCAAGATGGTTAACCAAATGTATTCGTTTTGGAAATTCAATCCTGTTCTTGAAATTTACTTGGAGAAATATCCTTCTCGGAGCTTTACAAACACCTTTATGAGGTTCCGATATAATGTTTTAAAAACAAACTACATTTTGAAAAAATTGAATCTCCTTGATGAAGCATGGGGTTGGTGTAGGTACTGTAAAGTAGAAGGGATTGAAGAAACACTGCTGCATTTAATCTTGCTATGTCCTGCGTTACTGAAGCAACGCATATTATACTTCGAACAATTTATTCACCATTTGCACTGTGTTAACACAGAACTTTTATGGCATAAGATAAGACATAATAGCTCCACGGTTTAAAAATTAAGAATTATTGCTTTTTTGAAAAATTATTGTAACTTATCTTGAGGGACGATATGAACTTTGAAGGTTTTGCTGTATAATATGTATGTCTTTTATGGAGTCCCAATCGTTTTTAGCCTGGGTTTGTAAAATGTTATGATGATATATGATCTTAAACAATGTCTTATGTTATTGTATGAATTTATATGTATTTTAATTGCTTTAGATGTTGTATTTCTTTTCGATTAATCAATTTTTGTAAAGGTTTAAACAAACCATAAACAAATAAATAAACAAATAAATAAATAAATAAATGAAACCAGCCACTAATACAGTATTGATAGATGCTTCATTGATGATTCATTCATTTAATTTTGAAGGAATATTTCCATTAATAAGGCAAAGATAGTTCGTAGTACAGGCTCAAGAAATATTATCAGGGTAATTCATAGAATTTCGCTGAAAAGTGTCGCAAGCGGCTGGCGCAGAGTGTCCGCGTGCGATTGACTGCGCCAGGCACGTGCGCTAAAACCGATTTCCGCGCACAGCGTATTCATGGATTTCATGCTCCCAAACCAGCCGTGGCGCAGAGTATCGCAGCGACCCTGCAGCAGCGCCAGTAACGCCCCCAAGAACGCCCTTGCGCAAGGAAAAGCCATCAAAATCGCTAAATCATCGCAAAGGGCTGCGCTAACCCTGGACCAGTTACAGGGCTGCCAAACAAGGAACGCAAAGCGGGAAACGTGCATATCAGGGGTACACGTGAAGTCATACACGCGATTAGCCAGGGTACGTGTATTACAGGGGTACGCGGGAAGTTTAACACGCGATTAGCCAGGGTAAGTGTATTACAGGGGTACGCGGGAAGTTTAACACGCGATTATCCAGGGTAAGTGTATCACAGGGGTACGCGGGAAGTTCAACACGCGATTAGCCAGGGTACGTGTATTACAGGGGTACGCTGGAAGTTTAACACGCGATTGACCAGGGTAAGTGTATTACAGGGGTACGCGGGAAGTTCAACATGCGATTAGCCAGGGTACGTGTATTACAGGGGTACGCGGGAAGTTCAACACGCGATTGGCCAGGGTACGTGTATTACAGGGGTACGCGGGAAGTTTAACACGCGATTAGCCAGGGTAAGTGTATTACAGGGGTACGCGGGAAGTTCAACACGCGATTAGCCAGGGTACGTGTATTACAGGGGTACGCTGGAAGTTTAACACGCGATTGACCAGGGTAAGTGTATTACAGGGGTACGCGGGAAGTTCAACACGCGATTAGCCAGGGTACGTGTATTACAGGGGTACGCGGGAAGTTCAACACGCGATTGGCCAGGGTACGTGTATTACAGGGGTACGCGGGAAGTTTAACACGCGATTGGCCAGGGTAAGTGTATTACAGGGGTACGCGGGAAGTTCAACACGCGATTAGCCAGGGTACGTGTATTACAGGGGTACGCGGGAAGTTCAACACGCGATTGGCCAGGGTACGTGTATTACAGGGGTACGCGGGAAGTTCAACACGCGATTAGCCAGGGTAAGTGTATTACAGGGGTACGCGTGAAGTTATACACGCGATTAGCCAGGGTACGTGTATTACAGGGGTGCGTGGGAATCATCACACGCGATTAGGCTGGGTGGGTCCTCACAGGTGTTCCCTGTACACCCTCCACGGCCCCTGCAGGCAGTCTACAAAACAGGGGACTACCCTGCACACCTGCTCATGTCCCCCTGCACCCCCACCCCCCCAGCAGTGCAGGGGCAGCCTCCACCAGGCCCCCACTCATGTCTCCCACCACCCCCACCCTACCGCCACCAGGGGCAGCCTCCACCAGGCCCCCACCCATGTCTCCCACCACCCCCCGCCACCAGGGGCACTCTCCACCAAGCCCCCACCCATGTCTCCCACCACCCCCACCAGTGCAGGGGCACCCTCCACCAGGCCCCCACCCATGTCTCCCAACACCCCCACCCACCAGCACTGTGGGGCACGTGGCCAGCAGGCAGTCAGGCAGCAGCAGATGGCAGGTGGGAGCGTGCTCAGGGCTCTGGGGGGCAGTAATTTCGCCTCCTGGCCAGGAGCGTAGTCTCTCGTGTGTGAACGCGTGGACAGCCTGATAGGTAGTGAAATCCCACACGTCAGCAAAGGGCCTTAGCGCGTAAACCCGTCAACAGCATATGCGCGCCTATAGTCACCTGCACGTGCAGGAAATTGTTGCGTGACACGTCCCAGTGTCAAAGCGTGTGATTGGTGAAAATGGATGTACACGTAGAAGTGACAAAGCGTGTGATTGGTGAAAATGGATCTACACGCAGGACTGACAAAGCGTGTGATTGGTGAACGTACACGCCGCGTAAGTGACGCTGTACGTGTGGGCCTGTATATAAGGTACATGTAGAACACCATTTCCTTGTACGTGCTTTTCGTGGAGAGCGAGTGGGTGAAATCTGTACTTCTTGTCGTTTCACACGCGATTTACTTCACGGCGTTTCCAGTTCGTATTCCCTGTTACCTCTGACAGCTTTTTCTCTTTTTTCTCTTTTACTGGTTTACCTGGGCCTGTTCCCTCAAACAGTGTCCCCTTCTACTGTTGTCCTGTCTTCTCAGACAGCGCACACATCTTCTTTTGGCGGGGGTTTAGCCAGCCAAACGCGCTCATTCTTCACGCTCTTTTACCTGGCAGACGGTGAGTCACGCACGTATCCAACTTCTGTGCTTGCCCCGTGTGTTGCCTACCCCTTCAGAGGTCATTCTAGGCTGCGTGTGACACGCATACGTTCATTCTTGTGTTACTGGGTGCCACAGCGTAGTGCAGGTTTTTCTTTCTGCACACGTGGTCTAGGAGGGGTTGCGTGCACGTCATCTCCCTTTTTTGGGCCTCCTGTGCGTTGCGTGACCCGTCATCTTTCCCCAGGGGTTACAATCAGCCGTGCTAGAGCACTAGGGTACAATTACCATCTGGTACCCAACCCCTTTGACCCCCAATTGCCCAGGACAATTGTCTACAGCCACTCCCATACGCACATTAACATCAGTGCCATGGCTGGGAGGCGAGGATTCCGTAAGGGTGGCAAAGGTGGAAGAGCCACAAGTGGTGGCCGTGGTGGATCCGGTAGGGGACGTGGTCGTAACTTGCAGGGTGAGCCTGACCCCCCATGTGTGGAGGACCAGTCAAGGGCACCCATCATCCCCCCCCCTCCCCCCCCTCCCCCCCCTCCCCCCCTCCCGTTGAGGCTGAAGTGGCTGACACCATCCATGCTCAGCCCTTGTTGGACCAGCCCATTGTGGCACCAGACCTGGCTGACTCCATGGCTGACTTCCAGGTCAGCAGGGCTACGACACGTGCGCTGGTGCACGTTGATGCCATCATGCCACGTGGATCTGGGGCTGCAAGGTCATCTACTGCACCAAGGAGGCAGGGCGGAGTGGCTGCAGGGGCAGCTGCGGCTCCATCCACCCCAGCCCTCACACACCCAGCCAGGACAGTGTCGGTCCTAGTCCATGCTGCTGACATTCCCCCTGACACCATCACACTCGAGCCAATGCCTGCACCAACTCCCATGCTGAGTGTGCAATCCCACACTCCTGATACAGAGTCCACCAGGGCTCCTGCCCCTAGTGTCCAGAGCGGCGCAGGACACTCAGGATCACCACCACCTTCCAAGCGGAAGAGGAAGAGTGCTCGTCCGGCACAGGCTGATGCCCCAGACACGGCTACACAGTCCGGCCCGTCCAGGAAGCCCAGCTTCACGGATGACGAACTGAATGCACTTGTCGAGTATGTGTCCGGACATGACAACGAGATGGTCATTGTTGCAGGATCCAAGACCACACCTGCACAACGCCAGGCACACTGGCAGACCGTTGCGGACATCGTAAGTGCCCTTGGAATCGTGAGGCGCACAGCCAATGATTGCTATAAGCGCTGGAATGACCTAAAGCGCAGGGCAAAGAGTAAGCTGGCCTCAAGTCATGCCGCAACTCTAGTGACTGGAGGTGGGTCTCCAGTAGTAGACATGGAACTCACTCCACATGAGTCAGTCGCTGGGACCTACGTCACGGAGGAACAGATCCAAGGCGTGGGAGATCTGGCTGATTACGAGGCATTGTCCGGTGAGTGCACATGCATGTGTGTGTCATACATGTGCATGGTGTGTGTGTGAGGGCTTCTGTTTGGGTGCCAGGAGAGAGTGTGTGCGCCTCAGTCGTATGGGTCAGCCATGTGCTTCATGCAATACTTCCTGCGCAGCTGCATTTGGCCATAGCAGTATCCCTTCTGCCAACAGTAGACATCTAGCACAACTGCACGCCAGTTGCCCTTGAAGTGTCACCTTGACACAACAGATTTGCTTATTTTTCACTGTTCATTCAGTCAGTTTGTTTGCATTCCACCACTTTCACTAGGCATGTCGCTGTCCACTAGTCACATGTCTGACATGGGTATGGTAAAGGGGAGTGACTTTGTTACCTGGATATCATTTGTACACACATGTCCCTGTGCAATTTGACCATTACAGACTGGCAGCTCCAGGTGAAAAATCTGACCTGTCAGAATCAGAAAAGCTATTACATGCGGGAACTGGACTGAATGAATAGGTGCTGCCCTCCTCTCCATCTTCACTCAATAGCAATGGTACATGCCATCTGTGTGATGGCATGTGTGTTTCACCTGCCAATCACAGGCCAATGTGTGATGCCACTGCCAGGCAGCATGCAGAAAATTTGTTCATCTTCCATCTTGGTGTCATCAGTGTGTGCCGTTTGCCTGCACTTCATACGCAGTGAGGGTGCATGCATGGGAGGGTTTTAGTCATGTGGGACATGTCAATCAAGTACTGGTTCTCTTGCTTCTCAGCCCTCAATGTGTGCCATGGTGCTAATGCCTGTTTCCATTACTTTGTTTTCATGTCTTTGCAGGGGAAGACGCACCTGATACTGCTGGGGTTGTGGAGATGGTGCAGACCCAGGAGGTGTCCCAGGGCCGACCAACCACCAGTGAGGGACGTGGTGTGGTGGTGGGGGAGAACCCACAAGTGCTGCAGGTCGTGCTCTCAAGGGGTGTCTCTGGCTGCACCTCCCCCGAGCTGTACTCAGGTGTTGATTCGGATGAGACCTACGTGCCGTCGCTGGTGAGTGTTCCAGGGAGGGATTCTGTTCTGTCTCACCCACCTGCACCAGGGTCAGTACCCTCCATGGGGATGTCAGTGTTGGCAGCTACGCCTTTGGTGGTTACGGATGCAGGGTCACACTCCGCGACATCTGATCCTGTTCCTGGGCCAGCAGATCAGAGGGGGAATGCAGTCCTGCAGCCTCAGGCAGTGCCGGCACAGCAAGGCGCAGTTCGCCTTGCCCCAGACAGGTGTGGTGCCCGCCGACGTGGTGGCCGTACGCCACCTGGCAATACCGCATGGGAGCAATCCATTTACGGTATGGCTACCCAACAGGCTGCATCATCCGAGATGATGGCTCAGGCCATGGATAGGGTGGCCACTTCCATTGTCCCCCCAGAAAGGCTGATGGAGCGACTAGAGCAGGCAACTGACTCCATCTGCCAGTCACACAGGGAGGACATGTTGGGGTCCAACAGGGACAGGCGGGCGGCACTGGCGACTCTGCAGGAGGCCATCTCCATTGAGTCCCAGGGCCACAGGGAAGCCCTGAGGCAGGAGCTCCTACACCTCAGGACGACTCTTGTTGAGCTTGAGGCTTCCACACACCAAAGGACAGAACAGCAGCTGGAGCGTCTCACCCGTACGCTCTCAGCTGAGATGCAGGCAACGAGGGCGGAGGTCCGGGCATCCCGTGAGTTGTTGCATGGGGACCTCCGCACACTCATCCTCCAGAACCAGACCTACCACACCCGCATGCTTGCAGCCATGGAGGAGCAGACTAGGGCCTTGCGTGGGCTGCCTCCCATAGTGCAACCACCTCCGGATGCAGCTGCACAGGGTGATAATAGCGACAGCAGTGACACTCCCACAATAGGGTAGCCGTGTGGGCCATGAGCCCATGGAGGTGTTTTATTTTCCCAGGATCCACGCAGGTGGGTTCTGGTGTGCATCCTGTCCTCGGACCTCCTGGGTGGCCTCCCCAACCCCCCCGGGCCCATCAATGGCCATTTTTGATTTTTTCTTATTTTCATTTTTATTTTGATTTCTTTTATTCCCAATTTTTTTGGGAGGATCTGTTGGCTCCGATCTGTTGGCTCCGATCTGTTGGCTCCGATCTGTTGGCTCCGATCTGTTGGCTCCGATCTGTTGGCTCCGATCTGTTGGCTCCGATCTGTTGGCTCCGATCTGTTGGCTCCGATCTGTTGGCTCCGATCTGTTGGCTCCCGTGGTTCCTGTGGGCATACGCTGCATTGTGGCTGGGCACATGCAGGCTTGTAATGTATTTGGTTCAGATGCTTGGGTTTGAGTCACACACACCCCTCCTGCTTCCCGTTTCCATGGGCTTGCAAAGGGTGTGCCCAAGTGACAGTGAATTACACAGTGACGTTGGACTCCCATTAACTGTGTGGCCAGTCTGTAGTCAATACTGTGTATACATTCCTAGTGCATATTGCTGTTGTGTTGTACACTGCATGTTGCATTGATGTGTAACTCTTCTTCTGTGTCTACCTCCCAATTTGCAGGTCCCTTCCTCAAGTCCACACAAGGACCTCTAGTCTGGCGATGGGGACCATGTTGGCAGCAGTGCACCTACAACTCTACATGGCGCCAACACTGCACAGTTGGTAGTGGTGGGAGTGCAGGCATTTCCAGGTGGTGAGACTACTAATATGTTACATTTTTGATGTCATGTTAATGGTACTACGTGCTCAAGTATGTTGTTGGTCCGGCATTGCTGTGAGCATTTCAGGTGTTGCAGGTTTCTAATAGTGCCACTGTACATAGTGAGAGTGATGTCATGTTGTGTGGATTACTTTGTTTACCTGCAATTAGCATGTCATGGCACGGTGTGTCGTGTGGCAGTGCTGGGGTTGGGTTGGCTGACATGGCACTGTCCTCTTGTTGCATTTTGCAAGTGGGTATTCATTTTAGCTGCTTCAATGTGTAACTTCACAAAACTGCATTGGTGGTGTCTGTGTGGGTAGGGATGCACACATTGTGACACTTCCAGGTGAACAATCTCAGGCTGACATGGAATTCCCGGTTCATTCTCCACACATTCAGGATCAGTGTCAGGTTGAGTCATCATTGATTGTCAGATGGAATGTGCCAGGGCAGTGTGCACTCCACAGGGGTGTGATTTCTATGTGAAGTAATTAGCCACTAGCTGTGTACGGGCTGCCTCCCCCCGTGCCCTTTCCCCTCCCATGCGCAGCGGCTGTGCATGTGGTTGGGGATGTGGGGCCACCACCATGTCCACGGCCAGGCCCCGGCGTGTTGCAACGTTGTGCAGGACACATGCTGCCACTATGATCCTGCACACTACTGGGGGAGCGTATAACAGCTGCCCGCCAGAACGGTCAAGGGAGCGAAAGCGTGACTTCAGCACTCCGAATGTGCGCTCCACTATGCCCCTGGTTGTGATGTGGGCTGTGTTAAATCTTACCTGGGGTGGCGTGGTGGGGTTCCGAATTGGCGTCATCATGTGGGGGCTGAGAGGGTAGGCACTGTCCCCTGTGGAGGTGGGGATTGGTATCATTGGTGAGGTTGTGACCTTGCTCAGTATCCAACATGCATGCATGTGCAGTGGCATACATACTCACCAAGCAGCCATGTATCGCCATGCCGCCCAGCTTCTAGGTCCCGGCTTAGGGTGGACATTCGGTAAATGAAGCTGTCGTGGGTGGAGCCGGGATAGTTGGCATATACTGAGGTGATGATTCCCTTGGCATTACATGCTACCTGCACGTTGATGGAATGCCAGTGCTTGCGGTTCCTATAGATGTGCTCAGATGCCCTGGGGGGACGTAGAGCCACATGGGTGCAGTCGATGGCACCTAGCACTTTGGGGAATCGTGCCACTGCGTAAAAATCCAGGGCGGCAGCATGCCTTTCTGCAGGTGTTCTGGGCAGGTATATGTGCCTGCGGACTGATGGGCGTGCAGTCATGATGTTCAAGACCTGGTGTAGGCAGCGTGACTGGGTGGCCTGTGACACCCCACCCACTATGGCACTTGTCCGCTGAAATGATCCAGTGGCTAAGAAGTGCAGTACATTGAGGACCTTCTCCAGGGGGCTGAGTGCTTGGGAGCACAGGGTGGGTGATGTGAGGTCATCCTCCCACTCAGTCACCAGGTCCAGTATGATGTGTGGTGGAAACCTGTACCTCCCATACACCTGGTCATCAGGCATCCCGAAAAGGCTGGTTCTGGGTGTGAATATTCTGGCCCTGACTATCCTCCTCCTCCTTTGGTAGCCCACTGCCACTGCTGCTAGGAACGGTATGTTCATCCTGGCGTCTGAGCTTGTTATTGTTAAAGTCCGCGATTTATGCTTAGCGCGTGTTCTAGGCGAGCGTGTGACCCGCGCAGCCCTGGAATCCTGTTGCCAGTCCAATAGCGTGTGGAAATTCACACGCACCACGGGATACCGGTTCGCTGACGTACTTGCGTGTGTAAGTGGCCGCGCACCCATTAAATACACGTACATAGGCCAATCGCGTGTACGCGCACTTTTGTCCAATTACACGCGATGACACTCTGACGTGCAGTATCTCCACGTGTGCCCCGTCATCACGTCCTGAGTGGGGAACACCCGTGCGGGTCACGTCACAGACGCGCTTACGCGCTGAGGGACTCTGGTCCAATAGAATCGCGTATGCGTGCTGACGCGCTTACGCGCTAAGGGCCTTTCCTCGGATTTCACGCTGACGTGCAGGATTTTCACGTGCCAAATCACTCCGTATCAAGCTGGCCACGCGAAAACACACGGAAGCCCACGCTCCTGCCCAGAAGGCCGAGTTACTGCCCCCCAGTGCCCCGAGCAGCCTCCCACGTGCCATCTGCTGCTGCCTGCCTGCCTGCTGCCACCGTGCCCTGCCATTTGGTGCCTGCACATCAGCCATCTGCAGGGGTCCAGTTGCTGTGTCCACCCCTGCTGGAACTGAAGACTCCCGACTGGTATTACATCGCTCCACAGCCCAGCCCCAGGACCCAGTTGCCCACCCACACCTGCCTCTGGGGTTGCCATGTCGGGCACTTCCACATCTGGCACCAGTGGCAACCCCAGGCCAGAGGGGCAGAGGGGCACCAGCTTCACTGTCACCGAAGTTGGTGTCCTGGTGGAGCATGTCCTGGGGCAGTATGATGCCCTCTTTGGATCGTCCCGCGCCAGCAAGGAAGGACGGCAGAGGATCTGGGCCGACTGTGTGGTTGCCATCAACGCGGAGGGGGTGGCAACCCGCGACGTCCTGAAGATCAAGAAGCGCTGGGAGGACTTGAGGTCCAGGACCCTTGTGAAGGCCCGGCGCCTCGTGGAGGGGGGCCGGGGCCGCATGAGTACCATCCAGATGAGGGTCCTGGAACGCGTACGCCCAGCGCTCCACACCCAGATCCTTGAGAGGGAGGCCCGTCTGGAGTTGAGCGGTAAGTGTCCATGCATTACTGTGTGTGACAGGGCATGTTGCGGTGTGCTGGTTCTATGATACTTGCCTGTATGTGTGCCATAGCCCATGTATGCATGTATGTGTGCAGGGACATCATGGTAATGCATGTGCGACCAGTGATGTGTGATGCACATGGTTGTTGCATGTGTTGAAATGCCGCATGGGGAGCCCTAATCAGATTATGAACATGAGAGCATGCCAGTCTCTGTACCTGAACATGGGTGGGGGTGAGGGATGGGTGCTGATGCCAGGTACATATATGGTAGCCATGTCTGTGTGCCTGACCTGCGTGTCTGTGACTTGTGCATGCCATGGATGCATGACACATGTGTGTGACAATGCAGAGATTCAGTAAAGCAGCAAAATTACCCTTGTATCCGCTGTGTTTGGTGTGTTTGGGGCCAGATGGATGTGACTGAGGTGATGTGTGTGCATGTGATGGCCATGAGCCATGATGCATGTGAGTTACATATCATTGAATGTTTCAAGAGTCCATTGGACATGCATGGAAATGTCCATGGCATGCACCATGCCTGTTACTGTGTGTGTTTTGCCTGGACTGGCCCATGTGTTGTGGAGGGACATGATGGACGTGTACTTTGACAGTGGTGCTCATCTGCTATTACTTCCTGTCTAGGGGACCATTGTACAGTGCCCTGATGCTTGTGTTCTTTGTCTCCCTCTACGCAGCGGCTAGTGAAGAAGAGGGCGGAGACGGCGCTGTGGAGCAAGGCGGCGGGGATGCCCCCACGGCTGCAGCGGAAGGGGTGGGTGAGCCCCCACAGGGGCCTGCTACGGTGGGAGACGGTGAGGAGCCATCCAGGTTGGTGGTTTGCACAGAGGAGGAGGAGGCCGCCACTGGGGCACACATGGGGCCTGGTGGGGGCATCCCTGCTGGTGCAAGTGGTGCAGTCCAGGGCCAGGGGCAGGAGGCAGCACAGGTCACCGTGGAGGGGCCTGTGCATGTCGCTGTCCCTGACCCTGTGAGTGCACCACCATGCACCAGCAGGGATGCCCCGTCCCAGGCCTGTCCGCAGGTAGAGGGGATGTCCATGTCACCTGACTCCCCTCCACCTGCGGACGTGGGAACCCCTGGCCGTGCGGAGAAGGTCCTGATTGGGGTCGCGTTGCGCACGGCTGCGATTCGTGATGCCGTGCGTGCTTCCCGGGAGGAGCACGCACGTCATCACGAAGTGCACCGTGCCGACGTGGCCCAATTGGGATCGGCCATGTTCGGGGGTTTCCTGCATGTGTTGGCCAATGTGGCGGCCCTCTCCTCCTCTGTGCAGGCTATCCACCAGTCGTTCTCCTTGCCGTCTTCCAGCCCAGATGCCACCAGGGCCCCCTGTGGACCTGCCCCGACCAATGCAGCCAGCTCGGTGGGGATCCCATCCCTGCCACAGTCGGGAGTCAGAGATCCAGCAGGGGTGGACACCAGAGCAACTGGACCCCAGCAGATGGAGGATGTGACGGCATCATCGGGCAGGGCACGTGCACGACGGCGTCGGTGGTTTCCATCAGCCTGGATGCCGTCGTGCTGGCACAGGCAGTTGCGTCGGAGGCAGCAGCAGGCTCAACGTGGGAGGCATCATGGCTCGGGGCCATCAACATCAGGGGTGCAGGCATCGGCCGGAGGGCAGGAGAACCCTGGAATGGGAGTGGCTTCCGTGTGGGAGAGGTTGTGCCAGCGGATAGGTGCGGAGCGGCAGCGGGCAGAGGAGGAACGGCTCACGATGGTCAGGGCGGAGGACTCCATGCGGAGGGCGCTGAGGCGGGCTGAGTGCCTCGAGGGTCTTCGCAGGGAGTTTGAGCTTGACACTGCGTTATCCCTGCGGGACCTCGGGGCCAGGGAACATGCCCGCCTCCAAGCCATTGAGCAGGAGTTCGAGGATGCCCTGGCCCATGACAACAACCAGTGAGCCGTCCGAATAGCCCGCTGCCTTTGTATATAGTTGTATAGTTAGGGTTAGGTTTCCTTTGTTTTTTTGAATTTTTTTTGGGTTGCGATTGGACAATGCACCACTTTTTTGTATATAGTTCCCTTTTTAGTTAGTAGTCAGTTAGGTTTAATTTGGTAGGGCTCATGGACCCAGGATTATCTTCTTGATTGGCTTATTTTATTTTTTTAAAATTTTTTCATGGACATTCATCTTGTTTTGTTTGATTTGCTTTGTGTTTTTTCTTATTTGCTGTTCAATACATATTATTTTTTTAATCTTCAATGTGTGGTATCATCTCATTGCTTTCAGGCATGTCATGTTGGGTGTTTTGACATTCACTTGCAGCCATTGTGTGTGACAGACATGTGTTAAATTGCATTATTTACATTGGGGGTGTAACATGTAATTGCCTTTGATATGTGGGTGGGTGTGATAGTTGGTTGGGCCTTTTGGCAGGGGAGGATGGGCATTACGGACATGATTGGGGAATGTTGGGACCCAGGTGCAGGGGGGCATGGATTGGACATGGGTGGGGGCCTGCTGGCAGGTGCCCCACAGTGCTGGGGGGTGGGGGTGGTGGGAGACATGAGTTGGACATGGGTGGGGGCCTGCTGGCAGGTGCCCCACAGTGCTGGGGGGTGGGGGTGGTGGGAGACATGAGTGGGGCCCTGGTGTAGGGTGACCCTGGTGGCTGGGGTTTGGGGGTGGTGGGTGACATGAGTTGGACATGGGTGGGGGCCTGCTGGCAGGTGCCCCACAGTGCTGGGGGGTGGGGGTGGTGGGAGACATGAGTGGGGCCCTGGTGGAGGGTGACCCTGGTGGCTGGGGTTTGGGGGTGGTGGGAGACATGAGTTGGACATGGGTGGGGGCCTGCTGGCAGGTGCCCCACAGTGCTGGGGGGTGGGGGTGGTGGGAGACATGAGTTGGACATGGGTGGGGGCCTGCTGGCAGGTGCCCCACAGTGCTGGGGGGTGGGGGTGGTGGGAGACATGAGTTGGACATGGGTGGGGGCCTGCTGGCAGGTGCCCCACAGTGCTGGGGGGTGGGGGTGGTGGGAGACATGAGTTGGACATGGGTGGGGGCCTGCTGGCAGGTGCCCCACAGTGCTGGGGGGTGGGGGTGGTGGGAGACATGAGTTGGACATGGGTGGGGGCCTGCTGGCAGGTGCCCCACAGTGCTGGGGGGTGGGGGTGGTGGGAGACATGAGTTGGACATGGGTGGGGGACTGCTGGCATGTGCCCCACAGTGCTGGGGGGTGGGGGTGCAAGGGGACATGTGTTGGTGTTCATTAGTTCAAGGAGACATGTGCCTTTGCTGGGGGGCATGCCCATGTTGGGTGGGCTGCCTGCGGGACATGACCAGGGATGCAGGGTAGTCCCCTGTGGTGTGGGCTGCCTGCAGGGGCCGTGGAGGGTGTACAGGGTACACCTGGGAGGACCCACACTGTCAAATCACATGTGGGACTCCCCGGCACCCCTGAAATACACGTACCGTGCAGAAATCGCGTGTAAAACTTCCCGCGCACCCCTGAAATACACGCGCCCAGGCTATTCGCGTGTAAAACTTCCCGCGCACCCCTGAAATACACGCGCCCAGGCTATTCGCGTGTGAAACTTCCCGCGCACCCCTGAAATACACGCGCCCAGGCTATTCGCGTGTAAAACTTCCCGCGCACCCCTGAAATACACGCGCCCAGGCTATTCGCGTGTGGGACTTCCCGCGCACCCCTGAAATACACGCGCCCAGGCTATTCGCGTGTGGGACTTCCCGCGCACCCCTGAAATACACGGGCCCAGGCTATTCGCGTGTGGAACTTCCCGCGAACCCCTGAAATACACGCGCCCAGCCTATTCGCGTGTGGAACTTCCCGCGCACCCCTGAAATACACGCGCCCAGCCTATTCGCGTGTGGAACTTCACGCGAACCCCTGAAATACACGTAGCCCGCTCCCCCAGGCCCGATCGCGTGTGGAACTTCACGCGAACCCCTGTAATACACGTAGCCCGCTCCCCCAGGCCCGATCGCATGTGGAACTTCACGCGAACCCCTGAAATACACGTAGCCCGCTCCCCCAGGCCCGATCGCGTGAGGAACTTCACGCGAACCCCTGTAATACACGTAGCCCGCTCCCCCAGGCCCGATCGCGTGAGGAACTTCACGCGAACCCCTGTAATACACGTAGCCCGCTCCCCCAGGCCCGATCGCGTGAGGAACTTCACGCGAACCCCTGTAATACACGTAGCCCGCTCCCCCAGGCCCGATCGCGTGTGGAAATTCCCGCGCACCCCTCAAATTCACGCGCCAAGGCTATTCGCGTGTAAAACTTCCCGCGCACCCCTGAAATACACGCGCCCAGGCTATTCGCGTGTGGGACTTCCCGCGCACCCCTGAAATACACGCGCCCAGGCTATTCGCGTGTGGGACTTCCCGCGCACCCCTGAAATACACGGGCCCAGGCTATTCGCGTGTGGAACTCCCCGCGCACCCCTGAAATACACGCGCCCAGGCTATTCGCGTGTGGAACTCCCCGCGCACCCCTCAAATTCACGCGCACAGGCTATTCGCGTGTGGTACTTCCCGCGCACCCCTCAAATTCACGCGCCCAGGCTATTCGCGTGTGGAACTTCCCGCGAACCCCTGAAATACACGCGCCCAGCCTATTCGCGTGTGGAACTTCCCGCGCACCCCTGAAATACACGCGCCCAGCCTATTCGCGTGTGGAACTTCACGCGAACCCCTGAAATACACGTAGCCCGCTCCCCCAGGCCCGATCGCGTGTGGAACTTCACGCGAACCCCTGTAATACACGTAGCCCGCTCCCCCAGGCCCGATCGCGTGTGGAACTTCACGCGAACCCCTGAAATACACGTAGCCCGCTCCCCCAGGCCCGATCGCGTGAGGAACTTCACGCGAACCCCTGTAATACACGTAGCCCGCTCCCCCAGGCCCGATCGCGTGAGGAACTTCACGCGAACCCCTGTAATACACGTAGCCCGCTCCCCCAGGCCCGATCGTGTGAATAACTTCACGCGAACCCCTGTGATGCACGTACCCTGCAAATCGCGTGTGACACTTCCCGCGCATCCCGGTATACATGCACACGTATTTTTTGTCAGCGGGTGTCCGTGTTTGTGGGTACCCCTTTGCACGTCATTTTTCCTGGAGGGCCACAGTATGGGACATTCATCATGGCAGTATATAGGTGCTATTTGTTGGCGCACCTTTTGGCGCACATTTCTTACAGCCGCAGAGACGCTACCGCCTCCTTTCTTGTGGCGGTCGTGTTTGTGCCTGTGCGCTGGTTTGAGCGTGCGCTTTTTTCCCCTATTCTATTCCATGAATACGTGTTGTAGGCGAGCGTGTGGGCGTTCCGCGCACTTGTGCCCTGTACTTCCCCCGTGACGCCCACGTTTTGGCAAGTTGTTCCCCATTCCGAGTGTTACGCCCGTGTTCCGCCTACTTTTATTGCGTGCGCCGCGCTATGTGCGAATTTCGCTGTGGCCTGTGCGATTTTCGCTGTGACCTGGCGCACGCTGTTAGATGGCCTGTGCGCCAACGTGCGCCAACGTGCGCCGCGCACTTTTTTTTCGCACATCCGCTGGTTTTCTCGCGCACGGCCTTCCATGAATCGACGTGCGCTGCTTTTCGTGCGATTTTCGCACGTTCACTGCGATTTTCGCTATTTCACTGCGAATCGCACGTTTTTGCCCACTTGCGCCGCGCTAATTATTCCATGAATCGGCCTCTATATGTTTTTGTTGCAGGAATGCTGTTTTCCGTGTAGCATCCAGTGTTATTGAACACTACTGCTTCTCTACAAAAACAGAGCACTACAGCCTTCCAATATATAAAGATTTTAGCAGAGGCCCCTAAATTATTGTTGTGGGAGTCAGCTCTACATGTAGATAAAAGCTATATATGAGCTGGCTGTGAAGGCCGTACCTCGCTGAAAGTAGTGGACCATGTCTCATTTCCGTTGCCACCCAACGTTGCTGACAGGAAGTGCGGTGCACTATCAACTCAATACCTTGTTTGTGCCTCCCGGTCACTTGAAGAGGACTAGATGCTGTAGCCTAAAGAGCAGTCGTGGCATCTCCCGGAGGTAAAGATAGCAGGTTAGTGAGAGCAGACCTAACGGGAAAATGTATTTTAGATCCCCTCTGGAACTAAATATTGATAACAGAGCGGGAGCTCTGGATGAATCTTGGGGATTCGCCACCTCAAATGCCAAGCGCTGAAACATTTTGCTGAAAAGTATAGACCGCCGCCTAGTTCCTCACTGCACCAGTGAGAAAATATAAAATGCATGCATTTCATCCTCTATGAAAATGTTCAACTGGGCACGCGCACTTATAAAATGAAATGCCCGCCACCTAGGAAAAGGGTGTATTTTTGTATTCCCCTTCATCCCCTCTCGCGATAAAACCCTGCATTTAAGTTACATTCCCAACTGCCAGAAACGACATTTCGGCAGCGAGCTACCACTGTGCGCTTCAAATGAAAAATGGGGTACAGGACCCTCCGCCCATTGAAACGGATAAAACAAACTTCACGCATCACCAGATGTCAACCTCACCTAAAGCAATGCTCCTCGTTGTCAATATGTGAGCTGGGAACCCCTTGGATGCCGTGTCATAGTCATTGCAAGGGGTCATCATTATTAATTGTCTGAAGGCGGCAAATTATAATTTTTTGGGTGCTAAAAAACCAACGTTTTACTTTCACCCATCCCGCGCCGTGAAAACAAGGCAAAACATGAACGCAATAAAATGTATGTAGTGTCCTGCCCGCAAAGTGCATTGCCATTCAACTTCTGAATGAAAAAGCACCTTTAATTGGAAACGCGGGTCCCCTGTCAACCAACCTCAGCAGATGACTTGCAAAATTAACAGGCCGATTCATGGAATTAATGTGTGCCGAAAATTCCGGCGCAGAGGTGCCAAAACGTGCGAATCGCAGTGCAAGTGCGAAAATCGCAGGGAAACCAGCGCACATCGATTCATGGAAGTCCGTGCGCAAGAAAAATATTGGATGTGCGCTGAAAAAGTGCGCGGCGCACGCCGGCGCACAGGTCATCCAACGGCGTGCGCCATGGCCACATCGAAATCGCACATAGCGCTGCGCACATAACAAAAGTAGGCGGAACACAGGGCGTAACACTCGGAATGGGGAACAACGCGTGAAAATATGGGCGTCACGGGGGAAGTACAGGAGGCAAGTGCGCAGAACGCCCAGACGCTCGCCTACAACTCGTATTCATGGAATCGAATAGGGCAAACCAGCGCACGGTCAAAGACGCGCACAGGGCCAAACAAGTCCGCCACAAGAAAGCAGGCGGTAGCGTCCCTGCGCCTGAAATAAATGTGCGCCAAAATGTGCGCTTACAAAAAGCACCTATATACAGCTATGACGAATGATCCATACTGTGGCCCGCTAGGACAAATGAGGTGCAAAGGTGTACCGAAAAACACGGACACCCGCTGTGTGAAAAATAGCGTGTGCATGTATTTCGGGGTGCGCGGGAAGTTCCACACGCGATTGGCCTGGTACGTGTATTTCGGGGTGCGCGTGAAGTTTCACACGTGATTTCAGCAGGGTACGTGTATTCCAAGGTGCGCAGGAAGTTTCACACGCAAATTTGCAGGGTATGTGTATTTCGGTGTGCGCGTGAAGTTCCACACGCAATTCCAGCAGGGTACGTGTACTCCGGGTGCGCGGGAAATTCCACACGCGAATCCAGGAGCCTACGTGTATTTCGGGGTGCCGGGGAGTCCTAGACGTGAATTGGCCGTGTGGGTCCTCCCAGCTGTTCCCTCTACACCCTCCACGGCCCCTGCAGGCGGCCCACACCACAGGGAACTACCCTGCACCCCTGCACATGTCCCGCAGGCAGCCCATCCACCTTGGCCATGCCCCCCAACCAACCCACATGTCACCTTGCACTACTGCTCACCAACGCATGTCTCCCAGCACCCCCACCCCCCAGCATCCAGGGGCACCCTCCACCAGTCCCCCACTCATGTCTCCCAGCACCCCCACCCCCAGCAGTCAGGGGCACCCTCTACCAGGCTCCCACTCATGTCCAACTCATGCCCCCCTGAACCCCACCCCCCAGCATCCAGGGGCACCCTCCACCAGGCCCCACTCATGTCCAACTCATGTCCCCATGCACCCCCACCCCCCAGCATCCAGGGGCAACCTCCACCAGGCCCCCACTCATGTCTCCCAGCACCCCCACCCCCGAGCATCCAGGGGCACCCTCCACCAGGCCCCCACTCATGTCTCCCTGCACCCCCACCCCCCAGCATCCAGGGGCACCCTCCACCAGGCCCCCACTCATGTCCAACTCATGTCCCCCTGCACCCCCACCCCCCAGCAGTCAGGGGCACCCTCCACCAGGCCCCACTCATGTCCAACTCATGTCCCCCTGCACCCCCACCCCCCAGCATCCAGGGGCACCCTCCACCAGGCCCCCACTCATGTCTCCCTGCACCCCCACCCCCCAGCATCCAGGGGCACCCTCCACCAGGCCCCCACTCATGTCCAACTCATGTCCCCCTGCACCCCCACCCCCCAGCAGTCAGGGGCACCCTCCACCAGGCCCCACTCATGTCCAACTCATGTCCCCCTGCACCCCACCCCCCAGCATCCAGGGGCACCCTCCACCAGGCCCCCACTCATGTCTCCCAGTACCCCCACCCCCTAGCATCCAGGGGCACCCTCCATCAGGCCCCCACTCATGTCTCCCTGCACCCCCCAGCATCCAGGAGCACCCTCCACCAGGCCCCCACTCATGTCCAACTCATGTCCCCCTGCACCCCCACCCCCCAGCAGTCAGGGGCACCCTACACCAGGCCACACTCATGTCCAACTCATGTCCCCATGCACCCCCACCCCCCAGCATCCAGGGGCACCCTCCACCAGGCCCCCACTCATGTCTTCAGCAACCCCACCCCCCAGCATCCAGGGGCACCCTCCACCAGGCCCCCACTCATGTCTCCCTGCACCCCCACCCCCCAGCATCCAGGGGCGGCCCCCACTCATGTCTCCCACCCCCCAGCAGTCAGGGGCACCCTCCAGCAGGCCCCCACCCATGTCTCCCAGCACCCCCACCCCCCAGCATCCAGGGGCATCCTCCACCAGGCCCCCACTCATGTCTCCCAGCACCCCCACCCCCAGCATCCAGGGGCACCCTCCACCAGGTCCCCACTCATGTCTCCCAGCACCTCCACCCTCCAGCAGCCAGGGGCACCATCCACCAGGCCCCCATTCATGTCCAACTCATGTCCCCGTGCACCCCCACCCCCCAGCATCCAGGGTACCCTCCACCAGGCCCCCACTCATGTCTCCCAGCACCCCCGCCCCCCAGCATCCAGGGGCACCCTCCACCAGGCACCCACTCATGTCTCCCAGCACCCCTACCCCCCAGCACCCCTACCCCCCAGCATCCAGGGGCACCCTCCACCAGGCCCCCAATCATTTCTCCCAGCACCCCCACCCCCCAGCATCCAGGGGCACCCTCCACCAGGCCCCCACTCATGTCTCCCTGCACCCCCACCCCCCAGCATCCAGGGGCACCCCCCACCAGGCCCCCACTCATGCCTCCCACCCCCCAGCAGTCAGGGGCACCCTCCACCAGGGCCCCACTCATGTCTCCCAGCACCCCCACCCCCCAGCATCCAGGGGCACCCTCTACCAGGCCCCCACTCATGTCTCCCAGCACCCTCATCCCCCAGCATCCAGGGGCACCCTCCACCAGGCCCCCACTCATGTCTCCCAGCACCCCCACCCCCCAGCTTCCAGGGGCACCTTCCACCAGGCCCCCACTCATGTCCAACTCATGTCCCCCTGCACCCCCACCCCCCAGCATCCAGGGGCACCCTCCACCAGGCTGTAACGCTCACCTGATTCCCACGGAGGCGCGGCTTCGGGTGCTGATGCTTGCTTAAGGTGGGGCGCCGGACTCCAAAGATGAACAGGATGGGCCCCTCAACTCTAGCTTCTCAGGCTCGCAGGAATATCCTCCTGTGCGTGAAAAGGGAGTGTTACCCACTGACGGAATGTTGCTCAAGCCTCCCACTCCCTTCCAACCCTCCACGATACCACTTCCACGATTCCCCTGTGAAGCCTCACCTTAGGATCTGGAAGGAAGAGCTCTCCATCCTGCTTCTGATGCAGGGGCGCGTTGAAACCCAGTTACTTCACTGGATTGAGGATTGGTGTTCAGGTAAGCTTGACTGTTCAGGTAAGATGCAGTATAAGTTCTGTCCAAAAGTTCAAGCCTTAATAATGTTCGTAGTCTTATTGCAGCAAGCGTTAATGCTTATGTCTTTTTCCCCATAGGGGCCGGGGTTCGGTATGCCGGAGATATGGCGCCGACCCGAAGTGAAACGTGCAGCTTCAGTAAATGACAGGTAAGTTCGGGATGAGCGCTCAGGTAATGTCTTTGCATTCGCTCATTCAATGTCTTAGCCTTTTTTCCCCTTAGGGGCCGGGGTCAGGAAGCGGCAGGACCCGAAATGAAGTGGAAAAACCCAACGGGTAAGTTTTCAGGAAATTGAGCTTTCCTTATTCCTTTTCTCCCTCTCACCTTTGTTCTTGTCTTTTTTCCCCTAGGCGCCGGGACGTGGCGAAATCCGGATGATCGCCGCTGAAGATGGAGGCGCCTGGAAAAGGTGAGTAAAATGCAGCGCTGCAGCGATCGTAGTGAAATGCTTTTAAAATGATGTTTTCCTTTTCAGGATCGTCGGTGAAATGATTCCGGGATGCAGATTTAGCAGGTAAGGTCTTTCCTTCTCCAATTCTCCTCCTTTCTCCCTTTGCAGGTGATCCAGGGTGCTGGCAGGCGTGGCAGAAGTCAGGATGCAGGAGCAGACACGGTGAGCGTCCAGCGGCTAGGTGCAGAACAACGCGAAGCACGTGTGGCTGTTCGTGTGGGGTTTAAATAGCTTTGGAAGAAGTTCCAGGTATGTATCCTTCCACCGATCAGGTATGTATCCTTCCCCGACCACACCCGGGTGGAAAGTAGTCCCACAGGTAAAGTAGTCCCATCCAGGCCTCAAGAGGGCCTGGATGAAGCAGCAAGGTCTGCATCAGGTAAGTGTGCACCCAAGCACTTACACATAAATCCACCTTTATGAGCCTGGCGCCTAAGGTGCCAGGACTGGGGTCCACTGTGAGCCTGGCGCCTACGGCGCCAGGACTGAGTCCAAAGGGCCCCGACTTGGGCCCGCTGAGACTTCCCTGGAGTGAATGATGTCTGCCTCTGGGGTTGCTGGGCCCGGCCTGGCTCCTTAGAGGTAGGCATCATGACAGTACCCCCCCTCAAGGCCCCTCCCAAGGTCTTTTCCTCCGGGGGTTTTGGTTTGTGCGGGAATCTCCGATGGAATCTTTGTATTAGTCGTGGTGCGTGAACAAAGTTACTGGGTTCCCAAGATCTTTCCTGAGGTCCATATCCTTTCCAGTCAACAAGATAGAAGAGTTTCGACCTCACTATCTTGGAATCTAAAATGTCCTTCACTTCGAATTCTAATTCTCCATCAATTTGGATAGGATCTGGAGGTTCAGACAGTCTGGTTCCAGGTTGTACCGGTTTCAGAAGAGATGCGTGAAAAACGGGATGAATCCGCATATTGGATGGTAAATCGAGTTTAAAGGCCACCGGGTTGATAATAGCCTTGATGGGGTAAGGTCCAATGAATCTGGGACTAAAAGTTCGCGGGCCCCTGAGGGGTAAATGTTTAGTTGCAAGCCATACCTGATCTCCTACTTGGTAAGGAGGAGTTTTACTTCGGTGCACATCAGCGTTTTCTTTATACCTTTTCTTGGCTTGCTGTAAATGCGTTGTAGCTTCTATGAAGGCTCGGGTGATTGTGGAATGTAGGTGATTTACCGCGGGCATTTCCAGGGTCAGAGGTGGATCTAGGTCAGAGGTCCGAGGATGGTGACCATACAAGATATAAAAAGGAGTCTGTCCGGTTCCAGAATGCACTGAATTATTGTATGCATATTCTGCAATCCAAAGGATGTTTTTCCAATTTAACTCGGATTGGTGTAACATGCACCGAAGATATTGCTCGAGAGTCTGATTGGTTCTCTCGGTTTGGCCGTCGGTCTGGGGGTGGTGGCTGGTGGATAAGCGCACATCTATTTGTGCCAGTTGGCAACATTTCTTCCAAAAATGGGAGATGAATTGACTTACACGATCTGAGACTAATATAGAAGGGAAACCATGTATGCGCACTATATTCTCCATAAATTCCTTGGCCAAGGTGGAAGCTGACGGCAATCCTCTTAAAGGGATGAAATGGGCCATCTTGGAGAACAGATCCACTATTACGAGGATAGTGTTGTAACCACCACAAGGAGGCAGGTCAGTTATAAAGTCCATTGACAAGGTGTGCCAAGGTGCTGGTGGAATGTCCAAAGGTTGAAGTAAACCGGCAGGCCTTTTCTTTTGACTCTTATTTTGGGCGCAAATTCCGCAAGATAACACAAAAGACTTTATGTCTTTTCTCCAAGAGGGCCACCAGAAGTGGCGTTTGATCTTTTCTTCTGTTTTCGCGATACCAGGGTGTCCTTCCATTAATGATTCGTGATGACGGGTGATGACAAGTTCCTGCAATTCTTTACTTGGCAGAAACAACCGCTCCTGGAAGTAGGGTAAATCATCCTTGACGGTGAAGTGAGGACCCTTTTGACTCCATTCCAGTAAGGCTGAAGAGTCTAAAAGTTGTTTTACTTGAGTTTGGATGTCCTCAATAGTTTGCAATGAAATTAAGCCCAAAATTCTTTGTTCAGGTATGATTGGCACAGGTTCTATACTTGAATTGGGCTCCTCCATGCCAATCCGGGATAAGGCGTCTGCTTTACCATTCTTGCAGCCAGGGCGATAGGTAATTACAAAATCAAATTCCGCAAAGAATAAGGCCCATCGGAGTTGTCGTGAAGATTGAGCTTTGGCCGTCTTTAAATATTGCAAATTTCTGTGGTCCGTAATGACGGTGATGGTGTGTCTAGCTCCAAGAAGATAGTGACGCCAAGCCTTGAAGGCCGATTTAATAGCCAGTAGTTCTTTGTCGGTAATTGCGTAGTTGATCTCAGGTGGAGAGAATTTTCTGGACCAAAAGGCTACTGGGTGTAGTTGGTTAGTTTCTGGGTCTCTTTGTGACAGGACAGCTCCCATGGCCGAACTGGATGCATCGGTTTCCACGATGTAAGGGAGATCTGGGTGTGGGTGCTTCAAAACAGGTGCAGAGGTGAATTTGGTTTTCAGGTCCTGAAAGGCTTGTTCAGCCTCAAGAGTCCATTCGAAGCGTTTATTTTTCTTTAGGAGAGCTGTGATGGGTTGAACAGTTCGAGAAAACTCCGGGATGAACCTTCGATAGAAGTTGGCAAAGCCAAGCATGCTTTGTACTCCCTTCACAGATCTAGGGGACGGCCATTTGAGAATGGCGTCCACTTTCCGCGAGTCCATTCGGATTCCTTGAGGTGTCAGGATGAATCCGAGAAACTCCACTTCTGTGGTATGAAAAACACACTTTTCGAGCTTGGCAAATAGTCTGTGCTGGCGCAATTTCTCAAGAACTGCCCTAACATGTTTTCTGTGATCGGATTCTGAGGAAGAGTACACCAGGATGTCGTCAATATAAACGATGACACAAACATCGATAAGTTCCCGTAGAACATCATTCATGAAGTACTGAAAGGCGGCAGGTGCGTTGCACAAACCAAAGGGCATTACTTGGTATTCGAAAAGCCCGAATTTGGTGCGGAATGCAGTCTTCCACTCGTCGCCCTCTTTTACACGCACCAGGTGGTAAGCTCCTCGGAGATCTAGCTTGGTGTACACACTTCTGTAACGCTCACCTGATTCCCACGGAGGCGCGGCTTCGGGTGCTGATGCTTCCTTAAGGTGGGGCGCCGGACTCCAAAGATGAACAGGATGGGCCCCTCAACTCTAGCTTCTCAGCCTCGCAGGAATATCCTCCTGTGCGTGAAAAGGGAGTGTTACCCACTGACAGAATGGTGCTCAAGCCTCCCACTCCCTTCCAACCCTCCACGATACCACTTCCACGATTCCCCTGTGAAGCCTCACCTTAGGATCTGGAAGGAAGAGCTCTCCATCCTGCTTCTGATGCAGGGGCGCGTTGAAACCCAGTTACTTCACTGGATTGAGGATTGGTGTTCAGGTAAGCTTGACTGTTCAGGTAAGACGCAGTATAAGTTCTGTCCAAAAGTTCAAGCCTTAATAATGTTCGTAGTCTTATTGCAGCAAGCGTTAATTCTTATGTCTTTTTCCCCATAGGGGCCGGGGTTCGGTATGCCGGAGATATGGCGCCGACCCGAAGTGAAATGTGCAGCTTCAGTAAATGACAGGTAAGATCGGGATGAGCGCTCAGGTAATGTCTTTGCATTTGCTCATTCAATGTATTAGCCTTTTTTCCCCTTAGGGGCCGGGGTCCAGAAGCGGCAGGACCCGAAATGAAGTGGAAAAACCCAACGGGTAAGTTTTCAGGAAATTGAGCTTTCCTTATTCCTTTTCTCCCTCTCACCTTTGTTCTTGTCTTTTTTCCCCTAGGCGCCGGGACATGGCGAAATCCGGATGATCGCCGCTGAAGATGGAGGCGCCTGGAAAAGGTGAGTAAAATGCAGCGCTGCAGCGATCGTAGTGAAATGCTTTTAAAATGATGTCTTCCTTTTCAGGATCGTCGGTGAAATGATTCCGGGATGCAGATTTAGCAGGTAAGGTCTTTCCTTCTCCAATTCTCCTCCTTTCTCCCTTTGCAGGTGATCCAGGGTGCTGGCAGGCGTGGCAGAAGTCAGGATGCAGGAGCAGACACGGTGAGCGTCCAGCTGCTAGGTGCAGAACAACGCGAAGCACGTGTGGCTGTTCGGGTGGGGTTTAAATAGCTTTGGAAGAAGTTCCAGGTATCTATCCTTCCACCGATCAGGTATGTATCCTTCCCCGACCACACCCGGGTGGAAAGTAGTCCCACAGGTAAAGTAGTCCCATCCAGGCCTCAAGAGGGCCTGGATGAAGCAGCAAGGTCTGCATCAGGTAAGTGTGCACCCAAGCACTTACACATAAATCCTCCTTTATGAGCCTGGCGCCTAAGGCGCCAGGACTGGGGTCCACTATGAGCCTGGCGCCTACGGCGCCAGGACTGAGTCCAAAGGGCCCCGACTTGGGCCCGCTGAGACTTCCCTGGAGTGAATGATGTCTGCCTCTGGGGTTGCTGGGCCCGGCCTGGCTCCTAAGAGGTAGGCATCATGACACAGGCCCCCACTCATGTCTCCCTGCACCCCCACCCCCCAGCAGTGCGATTTGCCTGGGTACGTGTATTTCAGGGGTGCACGGGTAGTCTTACATCCGATTTCATCAGGGTACGTATATTATGGGTCCGCGTGAACTTCCACACGCGATATCAGCAGGGTACGTGTATTAAGGGGTTCGCATGAACTTCCACACGCGATATCAGCAGGGTACGTGTATTACGGGGTTCGCGTTAACTTCCACATGCGATATCAGCAGGGTACGTGTAATACCGGTTCGCGTGAACTTCCACACGCGACTGGGCCTGGGAGAGCGTGTTACGTGTATTCCTGGGGTGGCCGGGAATATTCACTCGCGACTGGGCCTGGGAGAGCGTGTTACGTGTATTCCTAGGGTGGGCGGGAAGATTTACACGGTCGCCTACAACGCGCCAAAAAAAAGGTCCAATCCGGAAACACGTACGCCAGCATGAAGCAGGTGCACGTCCCGCACAGCATAAAAGTGTGCGCAAACAACAAACAAGCTCAGACGCCAGGATGAATATACCATTCCTAGTAGCAGTGGCCGTGGGATACCGCAGGAGGAGGAGGAGGATAGTCAGGGCCAGAATCTTCACACCCAGAACCAGCCTTTTTCGTATGCCTGATGACCAGGTGTATGGGAGGTACAGGTTTCCACCTCACATAATACTCGACCTGGTCAGTGAGTGGGAGGAAGACCTCACATCACCCACCCTGTGCTCCCAAGCACTGAGCCCCCTGGAGAAGGTCCTCAATGTACTGCACTTCTTGGCTACCGGATCATTTCAGTGGACAAGTGCCATAGTGGGGGGGTGTCACAGGCCAAGCAGTCACGGTGCCTACACCAGGTGTTGGCCATCATCACTGCACGCCCATCAGTCCGCAGGCACATATACCTGCCCAGAACACCTGCAGAAAGGCAGGCTGTCAGCCAGGATTTCTACAGGGTGGCACAATTCCCCAAAGTGCTAGGTGCCATTGATTGCACCCATATGGCTCTATGTCCCCCCAGGGCATCTGAGCACATCTATCGAAACCGCAAGCACTGGCATTCCATCAACATCCAGGTAGTATGTGATGTCAAGGGAATCATCACCTCAGTATATGCCAACTATCCAGGGTCCACCCACGACAGCTTCATTTACAGGATGTCAACCCTAAACCGGGACATGGAAGCTGGGCGGCATGGCGATGCATGGCTGCTTGGTGAGTATAAATGCCACAGCACACGCATGCATGACAGATACAGAGTAATGTCACTACCCCACTAATGATCCCCATCACCACCTCCCCAGGGGACAGTGCCTACCCTCTGAGCACCCACATGATGACGCCAATTCGGAACCCCATCACGCCTCCCGAGGTAAGATACAATACAGCCCATATTGCAACCCGGGGCATAGTGGAGCGCACATTCAGAGTGCTCAAGTCACGCTTTCGCTCTCTTGACCGTTCTGGCGGGCAGCTGTTATACACTCCCCCAGTAGTGTGCAGGATCATAGTGGCAGCATGTGTCCTGCACAATGTTGCAACACGCCGGGGCCTGGCTGTGGACATGGCGGTGCCCCCACATCCCCAACCACATGCACGCCCGCTGCGCATGGGAGGGGAAAGCGCACGGGGTGAGGCAGCCCGTACGCAGCTGGTGGCTAATTACTTCACATAGAAATCACAACCCTGTGGAGTACACACAGCCCTGGCACATACCATCTGACAATCAATGATGACTCAATCTGACAATTCTGATGAATTAAGGGACAGTCAACTGCCAGAACCATAGCAGCCTGAGATTTTTCACCTGGAAGTGTCACAATGTGTGCATCCCTACCTACACAAACACCACCAATGCAGTGTCATCAAAAGACACACTTCTATGCAGCAAAAATAAATACCCACTTGCTAAATACAACATGAGAACAGTGCCATGTCGCCCAACCCCTCCCCGGCACCGCCACACAACACACCATGCACGTCATGCTATGTGAGAACAAAAAAATTAATCCCCACAACATGACACAAGTGTCACAACTACAGTGTCCCTAATGGAAACTGGCCACACATGAAATGCTCACAGTAATGCAGGACCAACAACACCCCCACCCTCCCGCATCCAGGGGCACCCTCCACCAGGCCCCCACTCATGTCTCCCTCAACCCCAGCCCCCAGCATCCAGGGGCACCCTCCACCAGGCCCCCACTCATGTCTCCCAGCAACCCCACCACCGAGCATCCAGGGCCACCCTCCACCAGACCCCCACTCATGTCTCCCAGCACCCCCACCCCCCAACATCCAGGGGCACCCTCCACCAGGCCCCCACTCATGTCTCCCTGCACCCCCCCGCAGCATCCAGGGGCACCCTCCACCAGGTCCCCACTCATGTCCAACTCATGTCCCCCTGCACCCCCACCCCCCAGCAGTCAGGGGCACCCTCCACCAGGCCCCACTCATGTCCAACTCATGTCCCCCTGCACCCCCACTCCCCAGCATCCAGGGGCACCCTCCACCAGGCCCCATTCATGTCCAACTCATGTCCCCCTGCACACCCACCCCCCAGCATCCACGGGCACACTCCACCAGGCCCCCACTCATGTCTTCAGCACCCCCACCCCCCAGCATCCAGGGGCACCCTCCACCAGGCCCCCACTCATGTCTCCCTGCACCCCCACCCCCCAGCATCCAGGGGCACCCCCCACCAGGCCCCCACTCATGCCTCCCACCCCCCAGCAGTCAGGGGCACCCTCCACCAGGGCCCCACTCATGTCTCCCAGCACCCCCACCCCCCAGCATCCAGGGGCACCCTCCACCAGGCCCCCACTCATGTCTCCCAGCACCCTCACCCCCCAGCATCCAGGGGCACCCTCCACCAGGGCCCCACTCATGTCTCCCAGCACCCCGACCCCCCAGCATCCAGGGGCACCCTCCACCAGGCCCCCACTCATGTCCAACTCATGTCACCCTGCACCCCCGCCCCCCAGCATCCAGGGGCGCCCTCCAACAGGCCCCCACTCATGTCTCCCTGCACCCCCACCCCCCAGCAGTGCGATTTGCCTGGGTACGTGTATTTCAGGGGTGCGCGGGTAGTCTTACTCGCAATTTCATTAGGGTATGTATATTATGGGTCCGCGTGAACTTCCACATGCGATATCAGCAGGGTACATGTATTACGGGGTTCGCATGAACTTCCACACGCGATATCAGCAGGGTACGTGTATTACGGGGTTCGCGTTAACTTCCACACGCGATATCAGCAGGGTACGTGTAATACGGGTTTGTGTGAACTTCCACACGCGACTGGGCCTGGGAGAGCGTGTTACGTGTATTCCTGGGGTGGGCAGGAATATTCACTCGCGATTGGGCCTGGGAGAGCGTGTTGCGTGTATTCCTGGGGTGGGCGGGAATATTTACAAGGTCGTCTACAACGCGCCAAAAAAAAAGGTCCAATCCGGAAACACGTACGCCAGCTCAGACGCCAGGATGAATATACCGTTCCTAGTAGCAGTGGCCGTGGGATACCGCAGGAGGAGGAGGAGGATAGCCAGGGCCAGAATCTTCACACCCAGAACCAGCCTTGTTGGTATGCCTGATGACCAGGTGTATGGGAGATACAGGTTTCCACCTCACATAATACTCGACCTAGTCATTGAGTGGGAGGATGACCTCACATCACCCACCCTGTGCTCCCAAGAACTGAGCCCCCTGGAGAAGGTCCTCAATGTACTGCACTTCTTGGCTACCAGATCATTTCAGTGGACAAGTGCCATAGTAAGGGGGGGGGTGTCACAGGCCACGCAGTCACGGTGCCTACACCAGGTGTTGGCCATCATCACTGCACGCCCATCAGTCCGCAGGCACATATACCTGCCCAGAACACCTGAAGAAAGGCAGGCTGTCAGCCAGGATTTCTACAGGGTGGCACAATTCCCCAAAGTGCTAGGTGCTATTGATTGCTCCCATGTGGCTCTATGTCCCCCCAGGGCATCTGAGCACATCTATCGAAACCGCAAGCATTGGCATTCCATCAACGTCCAGGTAGTATGTGATGCCAAGGGAATCATCACCTCAGTATATGCCAACTACGGAGTGAGCTGCTGAGTGACTGCAGACTTTGGCAGACCCAGAGTCTTTCTACAGTGGCCTTCATTTTCCCAGCTCACCCAAGACTTTAAAAACAGCATTCTGCCGCGGAGCGGCCGCAGAGTGAGCTGCTGAGTGACTGCAGACTTTGGCAGACCCAGAGTCTTTCTACAGTGGCCTTCGTTTTCCCAGCTCACCCAAGACTTTAAAAACAGCATTCTGCCGCGGAGCGGCCGCGGAGTGAGCTGCTGAGTGACTGCAGACTTTGGCAGACCCAGAGTCTTTCTACAGTGGCCTTCGTTTTCCCAGCTCACCCAAGACTTTAAAAACAGCATTCTGCCGCGGAGCGGCCGCGGAGTGAGCTGCTGAGTGACTGCAGACTTTGGCAGACCGTGGCAGGGAGTGGAGGAGTGGAGGAACCTGCCTGTCAGTCTGTGCGGTGAGTCCTTTTTCTGTGAGATTTGTGACCTTCCTCGGCCACCGTGACGGAGCGGTGATCATTTCTGAACAAACCTCTATTATAAGGACTAGGGACGAGGGGCCCAGGACTTAACAAACTACGCTAAATACAGCATTAGGAATTGGGCAGGCATGACGCCCCCCCCCGCACCCTCCCCGCCCCTGGAGGTGGAATCCTTCTCTGCCTCCCCCTTGTCTGGTCCCTCGTTTCCTGTGCTAGCTTCCCCGCCAGCCCCTGTGGCTCTTAGTCTTACCGGGCCACCTGCTCCTGAAATGGAGGTCACCCGCCGCGTCTTGCGGCCACCGAAGGAAGCACCGCAGGAAGCTAGTGCTCTGAAACCGAACTTGAAGAGGACGGGTGAGAAGTCTTCGGTGCCGAAGCGGGTACCGAAGCGGACAATCTCGTCAGACCCGCCTGACTCCTCGCCAGACTTTTCGGTGAAGACCGCGAAGACTCCGAGGATGAATTTGTCAAGATGTGATGAGTCTCTTCTGGCCAACCCGTCTGAGGCACCTCGAGTGGCTTATCAAATTCAGCCGGATTGCGTGTCCTCGAAACCAGCTTCTTTAGTCCAGGCTGAGCAAAACTCGCAAGCCCTGTCTACCTCCCGTGTGGAGGAGGAGTCGAGCCTTCCGAATAATTCATTAGCTCCGGAGAGACAAACCCCAAACGAAACCTCTAGTCTGGAAAACAACAGCTCCAGTAACAAAGTAACTGAAACCTATACTGCTATGAGTCTGAGCGGGGTCAGCAACCTGGAGTACCGCACGCAGCAAACTACGACTCCAACAATTCTCAAAAAAGGTGAAAAAATCAGACTGACAAATGCTACGCATTTTTCAACTGAAACTTTATGCACTGCTATAGTCCACAACGTGCAAGCGAGCGAGGTCCTGGAGAGTCCAACTGAAGCCCAGATCACTGCAGAGGACGCCCAATCAATAGACATCACCAACAGACTCACTGGAATCACCCCAGTGTCGAAAGACCTCAAGAATGACAATCCTTTGCACGCTCCTGTCTCTTGCAATCCTTTGCACGCTCCTGTCTCTTGCAATCCTCAGGACGGAGTTGACCACGGCTGTGGGCCAGGCACTTCTAGTGTATCTGGTTCACATGCAGTGGCCGACCAAACGATGCTAAAAAAGCATGATGGGGCGGCAATTCAAGTAAAGAAAAAAAAAGATAAACAAGGACCTCAAACGGATGGTGTGTCTAAACAACTTACCCCCGCACTAACCAAAATATATCGCCATAATCCTAACAGGATGAGAAGAAGAGCGACCCTAAAACCAAAAGTACCTTTAAGTAAAAAAATGGGCCCAAAGAACGGACCTGGCATGCCTTTTACTGTCGCAGCAATGAATGATTTCTTTAAAAAGAAATTAGAAACTCGACTGAATAGGCAGCAGGAGTTGTCGGACAGTGAAATCTTGGAAAGTTGCTCGCAAACAGAAACAGAAATGACATCATTAAAAAGCTGCGCAGAAGAAGCGATTACACCTTTAAAATTTCCGGACTCTGCTTCTACAAAGACGCTGACAAAAAGCTTGCCGGCACTGAGATGGCATTATACCAACAAAACTGTAACAGTGAGAAATGAACAATGTTTGAACGGGGAGGCGAGGGACTGCCCAGCCCCTGCGAAACTTGGAGCCAAAAGTACAAGCTCAGTCGAAAGACAAACAATTCTCCAGCTTTTCCAAAGTCCTGCGAATACTGCACCAATCCAGCACCTGACATCCTCTGAGCGAGGAAATGAGACAAGCACAAGCTTACAAAGATCGGACTCCCAAACTGCACTATGCTCATCTCTGAGGTCAGGAAACACAATGCCATCAGTTGAGCCCAAGCACGATGAGTGTGAACGGGCAAGTGCTACAAAGTCAGCAAAAACTCCAACGCTGGTATACACTCCCATACGCATGCGTAGACTGAGTGAAACACAACAACCATCGTTACAAGACCCTTTTCAACAAAAGGCTGACATAATGACCATTATGTCTACTGTAACAATTGCGATGGCACCTTTCAGTAAGCTATATGAGAGCCTAAATGACATCCTCCGCGATCAGATGTCAATGCTGGCTTCTATGCAGTCAAAATTAAACTATCTGGAAGGGTACATTGTCGGGACAGGAGGCATCCCGATACCCAGGGCAGGTGGACCGCCCATCAGGAATGATCTCAAAATAATGCAGCACCCTCTGGAGCTGCCCACACCGGTCAGAGAAAATGCCAAGGGAGGGTCAGACTGCAATGAAAGAAATCCGACGCTAACGTCGACTGCCAATTCTGAGACAGACTTAACAGCTGCTCAACAAAAAACAAGAAAAAGTGCAGCAGCAATGGTGCAACAGAAGGATCCTCTAGATGAGATAATTGCAATAATAGAGGAAGAGGATGAAGCCTCTACGGCTGATCGCTCAAACGAGGTAATAGAAGGACCCACCAAACACGCACCAAATCCCTTCTCCTATACAAAGTTAGGTGAAGAGATGAGCAGGCCTGTCAAAGGCCTCCGGGATAACCCTAAGGTTTTTTCCTATGCTATATTCTCTCAGCAAAAGTCGATTGTCCATCTTACTTCTAAGAAAGACAAGAACACGCCAGCTGTGGTGTCTGGCCCACAAGCTCTGCGGCGGCGAACAAAGACAGCTACAAGAAGAGTAACCCCTATGTCTGAACTAAAGGAGGGTATTCCTGCACGCGGGATCCGGGCCACTGAAGTAGTTGACAGTCAGGCAAAGAAAACACACCCAGTTCTCACGGTGGATGACCAGTCAGACTGGAGTACGATAAGCATCGATGAGATTGGGTACGAAAACAATACCAGGAAAACCCCGAAGAGAAAAGTGGGGGAAGTGGAAGCAGATACCCCTAACAAGGAACCTCCGATCAAAGTCCAAATACATGACCATCCGGGATCATCGCCGAAGTACTCAGAGAAAATTCAAAAAAACCAAAAACTGCGATTTGGAGAGGTATCGAAACCAAGGTTGAACTCAGCGTGCACAAAAAGAATGGAACCAGTGCATAGAACAAGTCCGAACATTTGGAGAAACGCCCGACCCTCACCTGACCCAGCACATCGTTGACGAAACGAGTTGACGACTGACACAAAAACCTCAAACTGGAAGGTGGAAATGGATCGCAGAAACGTAACCGCACATGTGCAACACTCCCCTCGGGTGGAATCGAACTCTAAAGGCACTAGAAGAATGGAACCTGAGAAACCCCCAAAAATGGAATCCAAGAAAATAGTAAGCGACTGTATTCTAAGATTGAAAAGCACAAACCCAAATCTGGGCAGAGTGACCATGAACAGAACTAACATCCTAAAAATCCTAAGGCAAATCCCAAGCTTAAGACATATTCGAAACCAGGACCTCTGGATGGTGGAGCCAAGCACGTCTGGAAGACTCGATTATTCCTATATACATCTCAAATCCAAGAATATCGAATCTCAATTATTGAAGGAAACTGAAACCCTCCTGCGGTTGGGCTATGAACTAGTGGAAATAAAATGTTTGAATAAACAAACGGATTCCTCACTAGAAGTGGGTAGGGCAATACCCAACCCCAGCACTCTTAAACCTCCGAAAAGAGACACGTGTGTTCATTATATCAGCAGGATGGAACATATCCGCCCGGTTTATAAGGAGCAAAAAACGGACACGCACAGAACGCAAAAATCCAACCAGGGGGCAAGAAAAAAATATAACAACGCCCCAGAAGGCGAAGGACGGACGGAACAGCACCAAACACTAAACGAAAGACATCCCGGTTTCCCAAGGAATGGACAAGCACCAACGAAGTATGATGTAACAGGGTCAAATCAATCAACGCCCTGGGCCTGGCCCAACTCTAAGAGGACCCTGCGAGGTAACCAGTAGCCACGATCAGTGGTTGACGCGACTTACTATCCGTCAATCCAGGAAGAACTAACTGATGGAAACATACCACCAAAGAAGCTTCTAAAACTCGGCTGTTGGAACACGAGGGGCTTTTGGCATTTAACTAAAGCAACTGATGTGAACCTAGGGCATTTCGACATTATGTGTCTCCAAGAAACATGGCTGACCTCCAAACCGCAGCTGGATGGATATGAAATCATCTATACAGCTGCAAAGAAAGGGGAAGCAGGACGCCCGTACGCAGGACTCTTAAACATGGTCGGAGCGGCCTCCGGAGTTGATGTTGTGGAAACTCTCCCGTCACCATACTGGATCCAAGCAACAATCTTAAAACGTAAGACACTTTCCGTTGCTTCAAAAGTGGGCACAATCCTCTTGATAAACGTTTATTGGAACCCTGAGTCGACAACAAGTGATGAATTCACCTCAGTCCTCGAGAACGTGATGGGAGAGGCTTATGGAAAACACCCGGATCACAGCACAATCATAAATGGCGATTTTAATGCGAAGTGCGAAGGGATTGGAAATTATCAAAAACCTACAGACCAGAACTCCCTGGCGAGAAAAAGAGGAAAACTCCTTGATGAGTTAATGGAAGCCAGAGATATGTATAACCTTCACTGGTATCGTAAAGAGACTAACCTCGAGATTCCGTCATGGCAAAGAGGGGAGCAACAAGGGACGATCGACCATACATTCGTCTCAAGAGATCTCCTTCTGGAAATTGATTCTTTTAAGATCGTGCAAACAGCTTTCAGTGACCACAACCTTTTAGTCACAGAAGGTCTAGTGTCCATTGATCAATCTTCAAACTGCTCCTTACCAATAGAGACGTCGGAGAAGGGAAAACAAGTAAAAATCTCTGAAAAAGGCCTCCGTGAGATTGAAGCACGCTATACTCGAATCGATCACAAGAACCTGCTATCTGCTAAAAGGAACAGGGAGGGCCTAGACTACACTCCTCTACTAACCAAGTTCCAGATGTCATCAGCCAAAGTAACCAAACCACAGATTGGCTATTCACATTCATATAACAAAGAACTGGTAGAAAAAAGACGACTCCATAGGAAACTGAAAAAAATGTATCAAAAATCTCCTTCCAACGAAACTTTGGCGAACTGGACAAATGCTGTCACTAACTATAAGAGCTGGCTCATACAACATCGGCATAAACTATACCAGAACGACTCCGAACAGATGCTGCTTGCCATCTGTGGAAATAAGCCGAAGGACTTTTGGAACTTAATCAAAGGTGCCGCAAATAAGATCAATGACAATATACAAAATAATGTAGGTGAGAGCCGTTGGATAAACCACTTCTCCATATTGTTCGCTCCAATTTCACCATCGAATACAAATCAAGTGGGAGACAGGCCGAAACCCAAAGCCAAAACCCCCTGGGAAATCCCAGACGACAAGGAATCAATCCTCATCAAAATAAGAAAATTGAACAATTCCAGAGCGCCTGGGCCAGATGACATAAGCAACCTAGAACTAAAAAAACACCCGGAGTTGTGGGCCAGCATAATGAGTAAAATTTTCTCTAATTGCAACCTTTCCAATGAAGTTCCATCGTCCTGGAAGAAAGCTAACATCGTTCCAATATTCAAGAGAGGTGCTACTGATGACCCTAATCAGTATAGACCAATCGCCCTCCTAGACGTGATGGGGAAGGTATACGCATCCCTTGTATTAGACTTACTACAAATCTGGATTCGCGTCAACAATCTCGCGAACCCTTTTCAGAACGGCTTCATAAGGAACTCGGGAACCACAACTAACATCTTGCTACTGAGCGCTCTG